>NC_069503.1:239913999-240028999 GCF_027579735.1 Bombina bombina | reverse complement strand
AGTTGTTTGATTGTGAGCCTGCATTGTGTGGCTGGTTAGGGACCCAGGTTTATTGGAAGAAACCTTGACGAGGTACCTGGGCTTTTCCCATTTGGCCAGATGCGGTAACTAATTCTTCCATTGCTGCTTTTTATCTTAGTTGAGAGCTTGTGAGTGAGTGCTGGACTTTTTCTGTGTGTTTATATTAAAATATTTTTTTGTAATTTTCCCTGTTTGGGCCTTGCACCCAGGCCTGACTGGGGTTAACTGCCTGTGGCTCTGGTAACAGTGCAGCTTCCTGAGAGTGCTGGTTTGCACCCAGGGCTGTGCATGTTGCAGGGTCATAGGATGTGTACCCGGTCCGGCCTGAGAGTGCTGACCCCACCCCCGTGTTTTGTATATGTTTGGGGAAATTACATAAGCCTGTGCACCCTCCATTTTTTCACAGTTGCTTTTTTTCACAGTTGTTTGATTGTGAGCCTGCATTGTGTGGCTGGTTAGGGACCCAGGTTTATTGGAAGAAACCTTGACGAGGTACCTGGGCTTTTCCCATTTGGCCAGATGCGGTAACTAATTCTTCCATTGCTGCTTTTTATCTTAGTTGAGAGCTTGTGAGTGAGTGCTGGACTTTTTCTGTGTGTTTATATTAAAATATTTTTTTGTAATTTTCCCTGTTTGGGCCTTGCACCCAGGCCTGACTGGGGTTAACTGCCTGTGGCTCTGGTAACAGTGCAGCTTCCTGAGAGTGCTGGTTTGCACCCAGGGCTGTGCATGTTGCAGGGTCATAGGATGTGTACCCGGTCCGGCCTGAGAGTGCTGACCCCACCCCCGTGTTTTGTATATGTTTGGGGAAATTACATAAGCCTGTGCACCCTCCATTTTTTCACAGTTGCTTTTTTTCACAGTTGTTTGATTGTGAGCCTGCATTGTGTGGCTGGTTAGGGACCCAGGTTTATTGGAAGAAACCTTGACGAGGTACCTGGGCTTTTCCCATTTGGCCAGATGCGGTAACTAATTCTTCCATTGCTGCTTTTTATCTTAGTTGAGAGCTTGTGAGTGAGTGCTGGACTTTTTCTGTGTGTTTATATTAAAATATTTTTTTGTAATTTTCCCTGTTTGGGCCTTGCACCCAGGCCTGACTGGGGTTAACTGCCTGTGGCTCTGGTAACAGTGCAGCTTCCTGAGAGTGCTGGTTTGCACCCAGGGCTGTGCATGTTGCAGGGTCATAGGATGTGTACCCGGTCCGGCCTGAGACTGCTGACCCCACCCCTGTGTTTTGTGTATATATATATATATATATATATATATATATATATATATATATATATATTTATTTATTTTTTTAAGAAAAAAGATTTCCCACCAGCTCAAAACCCAATCTAATTGATATATCAGGGATACTGGGATTAACTTTACCATATCTATGTATCCTGTGTGAAGTTTTTGTCTTTGAGGATAATAATGGTAATAACTATGATTTTGATTGCATGTACACAGATGGCTTCATAAATGTCTTTCCCTGCATGAACTCTTAGACTATTGTGCATTTTTTTCTGCAATTGGACATCCCTGCATTTATTATCATCTGAGAAACTATAGAATTTGATTAAGCTTATTATATTTTTTGGCTTGAGGACTTTTCCCAAAGAAAATTGGTACTAGTTTCATATTTATTTTAGGTGACATTATAATAAACTAAGGTATTTATATATTATACACTACTTTTTCAATAAATGCTTTACTGACCCATGAACTTTTTGTGCGTATATTGGCTTGGACACTTTCCCATTGTGAGATCAATGATCATTATATTTGGACTTTTATATCGGTTATGCTGGTTAGGGCATAATGTTTAGCTTTTCCTTTAACTTTTTTTTTTTCAATTATATATATACACACATACACATATAGACGTATATAAAAACACACACACACACATATGTATATATATATATGCAGCCAAAAAGTAAAAAGCACTCACCGGGTCTTAAATTTAACACCAATTTAATGAAAGTGACGTTTTCGGGGTTGCAGGAAAATCGCATACAATACTTAACACATTACATTATGTTAGAAAAAATTATCGGCTAGATTTAGAGTTTTGACGGTAACGACCCGCGTAGCTAACGCTGGCTTTTTTCTGGCCGCACCTTTTAAATAAGTCTGGTATTGAGAGTTCACAGAATGGCTGCGTTAGGCTCCAAAAAGGGAGCGTACAGGCATATTTAACGCCACTGCAACTCTCGATACCAGAGTTGCTTACGGACACGGCCAGCCTCAAAAACGTGCTCGTGCACGATTCCCCCATAGAAAACAATGGGGCTGTTTGAGCTGAAAAAAACCTAACACCTGCAAAAAAGCCGCGTTCAGCTCCTAACGCAGCCCCATTGTTGTCTATGGGGAAACACTTCCTACGTCTGCACCTAACACCCTAACATGTACCCCGAGTCTAAACACCCCTAACCTTACACTTATTAACCCCTATTCTGCTGCCCCCGCTATCGCTGACACCTGCATATTATTTTTAACCCCTAATCTGCCGCTCCGTAAACCGCCGCTACTTACATTATCCCTATGTACCCCTAATCTGCTGCCCCTAACACCGCCGACCCCTATATTATATTTATTAACCCCTAATCTGCCCCCCACAACGTCGCCTCCACCTGCCTACACTTATTAACCCCTAATCTGCCGAGTGGACCGCACCGCTATTATAATAAAGTTATTAACCCCTAATCCGCCTCACTAACCCTATAATAAATAGTATTAACCCCTAATCTGCCCTCCCTAACATCGCCGACACCTAACTTCAAACATTAACCTCTAATCTGCCGACTGGAGCTCACCGCTATTCTAATTAATTTATTAACCCCTAAAGCTAAGTCTAACCCTAACACTAACACCCCCCTAAGTTAAATATAATTTAAATCTAACTAAATAAATTAACTCTTATTAAATAAATTATTCCTATTTAAAGCTAAATACTTACCTGTAAAATAAATCCTAATATAGCTACAATATAAATTATATTTATATTATAGCTATTTTAGGATTTATATTTATTTTACAGGTAACTTTGTATTTATTTTAACCAGGTACAATAGCTAAAATAGTTAAAATAATTACAAAATTACCTGTAAAATAAATCCTAACCTAAGTTACAATTAAACCTAACACTACACTATCAATAAATGAATTAAATAAAATACCTATAATTACCTACAATTAAACCTAACACTACACTATCAATACATTAATTAAATACAATATCTACAAATAAATACAATGAAATAAACTAACTAAAGCACAAAAAATAAAAAAGAACTAAGTTACAAAATATAAAAAAATATTTACAAACATCAGAAAAATATTACAACAATTTTAAACTAATTACACCTACTCTAAGCCCCCTAATAAAATAACAAAGACCCCCAAAATAAAAAATTTATTTTACTAAATTACTAAATTTTATTCTAAATTACTAAAGTTCAAAGCTCTTTTACCTTACCAGCCCTGAACAGGGCCCTTTGCGGGGCATGCCCCAAAGAATTCAGCTCTTTTGCCTGTAAAAAAAACACATACGGGGGGCGGAGCCGGCCAAGAAACAGCATGGCCGCAAATACTTAGTGCTCCGTGAAGCTAACTCCTGCCTTAACATTTAAAAGCAGTCCAAGTGACCAAAATAAAAGTTCTGGCTGAGTAGGTGTCAGGGGAAACCCACGGGCACATAACGGCACCATGTGAGAAGAGAACCAGCTTTCGGGGAAACGGATACGGCTCCTCACTTGACACCGACAGGGCCTAAACACCTAGCATCAGTGGCGCGAACCGCCATTTGTGGCAGAGCTAAAAGGAGAAGTGGTGGCGGGTTCGAGTTTACCGGACACAGCCGAAACATCATAGCGGCACAGCGGACAGATCGGTGAAGGCATCGACTGACATATATACCTCAGCACTTGCAGGACTTAGTGAGGGAAGAACGGGAGCCCGCCATCTTTGACAGACGTTCGTGTCAGCTAAGGTATAACCTCACACAGGGATAATAAGTGCTTGGGAGGTTGGCTGCCAGAGTTCCATATTTGAACTTTATTTCAAGCATGCATGGGACATAAAATAGTAGAACAGCAAGCTACAGGGGGCTGTGGCATAGATTTAATCTTATAAGCATCACAACGACATAATTACTGTTTGGTAGATACCATATTAAAACCTGCTTCTTACACAGCCCTTGCCACACTCCTGCAGCCCAATGAGAGATAGGGAGAGAATGTTATAAACATGCAGTCAGCATAATCTGCAATCTAGTAAGAAGCAGCAAAGGACAGGGAGGCTATGTGACAACTGTATCAAGAAACCCCTATACATAGAAGATGCCTTTTTAAGCATACCTTGAACAACTGTATGTGCAGGGGTTACAGATCATCCCTCAAGCTAGAGCGGAGCCTCTCACAGTATTCTGGTGTATTGCTCAAGTTATAAATCTACAGCTCTGTGAAACACAGGCAGTGCATATACATCTCAACGGATACCTTGCAATCCACCATAGTGATAAGATAGTGTCGTGAGACCCAGTGCAGGCTGCTCTAAGGACATAGCCTTATGTAGAGAGTTACTTTGAAAACAGATAATATTACTGCTGGCACAGGGTCTTACAGGCTACAACACAACACAACACTAAGCAGCTTTTGACCCAGAACAGAGACATTTCAAGCATCGACATGACGTCCAAAAGACAACAAAAAATGGACAAAGTTCAAAAACAAGTCAATCCCTCAGGTTCTAAAATGAACTCTTTCTTTAAGACAGTGGTTACACCTGGCGCCATAACACCAAGCTCTCCCACTTCCGACTTAGAAGAAGAAAGGGCTCACACGGAAGATACCCCACATGAAGCAGACTCTCCCCTTACTAGAGCAGACCTAAATGCTTTACCCTCCAAAGAGGATTTTTCAACCTTCATGCAGCAGGTTAGCCAACTAATCAGAGATGGCATGGCTGAAGTTAAGAAAGACGTCACGGAACTAGGCAACAGATTTGTACAACTTGAGGAATATGCTAAGGAGGTGTCGGAATCTACAAATTTGACCACACTGCAACTCCAGCATCAGACCACTGAGATTATACAATTGCAAAATCAAATTGAGGACCTAGACAACAGAGGTCGCAGACAGAATTTAAGGATAAGAGGGTTACCAGAAACCATCTTGCCTGCAAATCTACAACAATATCTACAAGATTTGTTTCACTTCCTGCTTGATACAGATCCCGACACGGACATAATGTTAGACAGAGCTCACAGAGCATTAAGGCCGAAACCACAACCCTCGGCACCACCTAGGGACGTTATCCTGAAGTGTCATTATTTCCAAGACAAGGAAAATATATTGGCAGCAGCAAGAAAAAAAATCACCTGTTCGTTACTTAGACACCCCTCTTCAAATATATGCAGACCTAAGTCCCCTCACCTTATCAAAACGCCGGGATGTGGGATTTCTCACAGTGCATCTGAGAAGTTTAGGAGTACCCTATCGTTGGGGCTTCCCCTTCTCTCTGAGAGCTTTAAAGGACAATAAAGAGGCTGTTTATAAAGACCTGGAGGACTTAGACACTTTCTGTACGCAATTAAATATTGCAAAACCAAGGATACCTGCAGAATCTGGCAAAGGCCAAGAAGATGGTCCAGTCCAGCATCTACCACCGAAAGCACAGAGACAAAAATGGACAACAGTCCAGAGGAAAGCGAAATCGATGGCTCTGAAACATACGTACAAAGATTCCAGCAACATCGCTCCGCTATGAAGCTACTGATAGCAGTGTTCACAGGACTCTTCTCAATATAGAGAAGACCCAAGGTTATTATTGGACATGATAAGGTATAAATAGACCATTAGTCTAAAATGGTAGCGGCAGATTGTTTGTAGAGCCTTGGCTGTCTTTATCTCTCTTTCTACCAACAGGCTTTTACTACATGATTGCAGAAACTGTTACATAAATTTTGGACATTACTTTTTGTTTTTCAATTGGCAGGAGTAGCAGCAGCAGTCGGTTTGCTGTCTCCTCCCACTTGTAGAATATGAGATTATTATATAATAGGATAGACTATATTGTTAGGTTTACTGTTCAGTTTATAGTTAGTAAGTTATTTAATATTTATGTGTTCTTTTTGTTCCATTTACAGAAATTTCTCTTAAATTGCTTAAGTTATTTCTTACAATCACAGAGCTTTTCTCAGAGTCCTCCGGGCTGGGGAGCAATACAGGCATTTCCAAAAGATGTCATCAAGTCACAAGGTAAGAATACACACCCACATTTGTTAAGACACAATGCATAGAAACATAACCATAGTTTCCCAGAACGCAAAGGGTCTCAACTCCCCCTCAAAAAGATCTATAGCCCTGAGGTGGTTTGCTAAGCAAAAAAGCTCAGTCATATTTGTTCAGGAAACCCACTTTTCAAAAACCTCGGAGCCTAAATTCTCGTCAAGGGATTTCCCAACAGGATACTTTAATTCCAACGAAAAAAAAAAAAATGGGGTGGGTATACTGTTACACCGCAGCACACCTTTTCAGCTGATCAACACAGTAGGGGACAGAGAGGGTAGAATACTCATAGTAATAGGATTGATATATAATAGACCAGTGACATTTGTCAATATTTACGCACCCAACTCAGGTAGGACACCCTTCTTTAGAAGACTGCTCTCCCTGGTCCTAGAACATAGGAAGGGTGTGTTGATTTTAGGAGGGGATCTCAATGTAACCATGGCCCCCCTCCTGGACACAACTTCCATTAATACTAGTGCAGCTCATAGACCTCCAGACTTGGTTTATAGATGTTTCCGACAACTTGGATTGATAGATATTTGGAGGGTACAGCATCCCTTGCAAAGGAATTATACATTTTACTCACACCCGTGGGCTTCATACTCGCGGCTGGATTATCTGTACATAGATCAATCCAGCTTATCCTTTGTGACAGACTCAGATATCCAACCAACCACATGGGCGGATCATTCATTGGTCTCTATTTCCATACACTGGCCAGAAACCCCAGTAAGCCCTTTCATTTGGAGGTTAGATGAATATCTCCTGAACCATCCACTAACAAATAAGGCTTTAATCACCTCAATCACAGAATACTTCCAGTTTAACATGAACACAGAGGTATCATCACTCAACATTTGGGAGGCACATAAGGCAGTGGTCCGAGGGGAGTGCATCAAACATAAAGCTTATATAAAGAAAACATACAACATGACAGTAGACTCCTTACTCTCCAGATTACGAGAACTAGAAATAGAACATAAACAACGACCAAAAGACCCTAACCTTTTAGCGCTAATAACTAAAGCCAGAGCAGACCTTAACAATATACTTACAAGGGAGGCACAGAAGTCAGCACTTAAACTAAGAAAAACTTTCTTTTACGAGGGAAACAGAGTGGGACCACTACTAGCAAGGGCTCTGAGCTCCAAAACTGGTCAAACACATGTACACAAAATACAAAAACAGTCTGGGACAGATATCCATGACAGCAAGGAAATAGCAGACAGTTTCAGGGACTTTTACGCAAGACTTTACAATCTAGAACAATTAGACACGCCGTCACATATCAGAGACATGGAACAATATATACAAACTGCCAACCTGAACCCCCTGACAGAATCTCAGAAAAGAGATCTGGACATGCCATTCACACAAAAAGAAATCCTGACAGTTATCTCCCATCTCCAAACAGGGAAAAGTCCGGGTCCAGATGGGTTCACTAACTCATACTACAAAACTTTCAAGCACATTTTGGCCCCTCACTTATTGTCCTTATTCCAGGCCATAGATAGTGACTTAAAATTTTCACCAGAAATGTTAACGGCACACATTGCGGTAATATTAAAGCCAGATAAACCACAGGATCAAATGGGTAGCTACAGACCTATCTCCTTGCTCAATTCGGACATAAAGATTTTTAGCAAACTTATAGCAAACCGTATAAACTTAGTATTGAACGATATCATACACACTGATCAGGTGGGCTTCACACCTCGCCGTGAAGCACGAGACAACACAATACGGGCATTAACACTATCGTCATATGCAAAATTTCACAACATACCGGCAGTAATAATGACAACGGATGCAGAAAAGGCGTTCGATAGGACAAATTGGCAATTCCTTAAAAAAACATTAGAAATATTTGGATTCGGCCCCAAAATGATAGATAGAGTCTGTAGCCTTTACACTTGCCCACAGGCCAGAGTAAGAGTAAATAGCATGCTATCAGACCCATTTTCGATCCAAAACGGCACGAGACAGGGGTGCCCACTGTCCCCCATCTTGTTTATATTGACTATGGAGGTACTCGCAGCTCACATACGTGCCAACAAAGATATACATGGTATAACTATAGGGCCTAACGAATTTAAAATCGCAATGTACGCGGATGATGTTCTCTTCTCTGTCACCACCCCCAATAGCACCATCCCAATGATACTCAGGGAAATTGAGAAATTTGGCACTTTTTCAAATTTTGTAATAAATCAAACTAAGTCAGAAGTACTGAACATATCACTGAGTCCACCGGAATTCCAAAAACTTTCACGGGTCTGTCCCTTGCGTCTACAGTCAGAGTCAGTCAGATATCTAGGTATCCACCTTTCCCCGAGTCCCTCAACCCTCTTCAAGAAAAACTTTGAGTCCCTATTCAACAATATATCAAGAGATCTGAACACTTGGGCCACTAAAACACTCTCATGGTGGGGTAGAATTCACTCTATTAAAATGACAATACTACCTAAAATCCTATACCTACTACAAGCCTTGCCAATCCACCTTCCCTATGGGTTCTTGACACGGGTACAAAGACAGATAAACACCTATGTATGGGGCAAGATAAAACCCAGGGTTAATAGAAGCACCCTACACAGATCTACAACTATGGGTGGGGTGGGATTACCAAGAATTGAGGAGTATTATCATGCAGTGACTCTCCAGAGAATTCTGGACTGGCATGGTTCATCATCTCATAAAGCATGGGTGTCTATTGATTCCCATATCCTACAGATTCCATTTGTGGGAGCAGTGTGTTGGGTCCCCTCGGATCTAAGACCACCACAATGCGGACAATTAAATGTACATAAACACTTCTTTAAGGAATGGGAGAAGATAAAGACCTTATATCCTCATATTTCATCCATTAGATCCCCACTGTTCCCTATAGTTCTCAACACAGAAATGGTGGGGGGTCTGGATAGGGGATTTAGAAGACTTAAGGAATGGGGATACATAATTCCATTATGTAGATTTATTGAGGAGGGGAGGTTACTGAGCAGACACAGGTTAGAGATCTCTGCAGAAGGACGATACATACACTGGCTTAAGTATGCACAACTTCAGCATTTCCTACAGACATCACCTCACAAGAAGGAGTTCCTCCGCTCTTTGACCCCCTTTGAACAGTTGTGTAACAGTGAAAAGACAATTCAGAGCCCTTTGTCAGTATCACGCCACCTTTTGCTAGAACCTCAACATACCACACTACCAAACTTCACAACTAGGTGGGCACATGACCTTCATGCGGAGATAGATAGGAAAGACTGGCACAATGTGTTCCGAAGGACTAAAAAATCCTCTACCTCCCCACAAATACTCGAAATGAACTATAAACTTTTGTCTTGTTGGTACTTGACTCCAACTAGACTGAACACAATATACCCTGACTCTTCGCGTATGTGTTGGAGGGGATGCGGGGGACAGGGATGCTTACTACATATATGGTGGGATTGTCCTGTAATTAAAAAACTATGGAAGGAAGTGGAAGTATACCTCCAAAGATTGGTGGGCGACACATTTAAATTAACAGCCAGAATAGCATTATTAAACGACACTACCCACATTACATGTAAGCTGAGATCTCTTGTAGTACAGATAGGTTTTAATGGAGTTCGTTCATTAATAGCTAGAGCATGGAAGACACCCTTCCCCCCAACTAAGGAGTCGTGGTTCGAAAGAACCAATGAACTCATGGTACTAGAAGAGTATGGGTTCCTAAAACGGAACAAGCTCTCCTTCTTCTTAGATGCCAGATGTTTATGGGAAAATTTACATTCACCATCTCAAGACACAACACACTGACAAGATCACTAAGGTTGGTAGGACTACTGATACAGGGACATGTCTGTGTCGCTCCCCCCCCCGACTCCCGGATCCAGGATGATTCATAGGAGATTCAATGATAACAGGAGAATTAGCCTGTAGGAGATATTAGGTAAGAATGATAGTTTTAATATCTATCAGTGAATGGTTTTAGACTGGAACGCAAGTTAATAGTTAAAATTGACTTTGTAATCTTTGCAGACTTAAGAGTTTACAACTATGCTGTACAATGATTGTTTGATATTTTTTTGTAAACTGAAAACATAATAAATAAAAAAAAAAAAAAAACACATACAATACCCCCCCCCAACATTACAACCCACCACCCACATACCCCTAATCTAACCCAAACCCCCTTAAATAAACCTAACACTAAGCCCCTGAAGATCTTCCAACCTTATCTTCACCATACCAGGTTCACCGATCGATCCAGAAGAGCTCCTCCGATGTCCTGATCCAAGCCCAAGCGGGGGGCTGAAGATGTCCATGATCCGGCTGAAGTCATCATCCAAGCGGGAGCTGAAGAGGTCCATGACTTCAGCCGCATCATGGACATCTTCAGCCCCCCGCTTGGGCTTGGATCAGGACATCGGAGGAGCTCTTCTGGATCGATCGGTGAACCTGGTATGGTGAGGATAAGGTAGGAAGATCTTCAGGGGCTTAGTGTTAGGTTTATTTAAGGGGGGTTTGGGTTAGATTAGGAGTATGTGGGTGGTGGGTTGTAATGTTGGGGGGGTATTGTATGTGTTTTTTTTACAGGCAAAAGAGCTGAATTCTTTGGGGCATGCCCCGCAAAGGGCCCTGTTCAGGGCTGGTAAGGTAAAAGAGCTTTGAACTTTAGTAATTTAGAATAGGGTAGGGCATTTTTTTTATTTTGGGGGTCTTTGTTATTTTGTTAGGGGGCTTAGAGTAGGTGTAATTAGTTTAAAATTGTTGTAATATTTTTCTGATGTTTGTAAATATTTTTTGTAACTTAGTTCTTTTTTATTTTTTGTACTTTAGTTAGTTTATTTCATTGTATTTATTTGTAGATATTGTATTTAATTAATGTATTGATAGTGTAGTGTTAGGTTTAATTGTAGGTAATTGTAGGTATTTTATTTAATTCATTTATTGATAGTGTAGTGTTAGGTTTAATTGTAACTTAGGTTAGGATTTATTTTACAGGTAATTTTGTAATTATTTTAACTATTTTAGCTATTGTACCTGGTTAAAATAAATACAAAGTTACCTGTAAAATAAATATAAATCCTAAAATAGCTATAATATAAATATAATTTATATTGTAGCTATATTAGGATTTATTTTACAGGTAAGTATTTAGCTTTAAATAGGAATAATTTATTTAATAAGAGTTAATTTATTTAGTTAGATTTAAATTATATTTAACTTAGGGGGGTGTTAGTGTTAGGGTTAGACTTAGCTTTAGGGGTTAATAAATTTATTAGAATAGCGGTGAGCTCCAGTCGGCAGATTAGGGGTTAATGTTTGAAGTTAGGTGTCGGCAATGTTAGGGAGGGCAAATTAGGGGTTAATACTATTTATTATAGGGTTAGTGAGGCGGATTAGGGGTTAATAACTTTATTATAATAGCGGTGCGGTCCGCTCGGCAGATTAGGGGTTAATAAGTGTAGGCAGGTGGAGGCGACGTTGTGGGGGGCAGATTTGGGGTTAATAAATATAATATAGGGGTCGGCGGTGTTAGGGGCAGCAGATTAGGGGTACATAAGAATAACGTAAGTAGCGGCGCTTTGCGGTCGGCAGATTAGGGGTTAATTATTGTAGGTAGCTGGCGGCGACGTTGTGGGGGGCAGGTTAGGGGTTAATAAATATAATATAGGGGTCGGCGGTGTTAGGGGCAGCAGATTAGGGGTACATAAGAATAACGTAAGTAGCGGCGCTTTGCGGTCGGCAGATTAGGGGTTAATTATTGTAGGTAGCTGGCGGCGACGTTGTGGGGGGCAGGTTAGGGGTTAATAAATATAATATAGGGGTCGGCGGTGTTAGGGGCAGAAGATTAGGGGTACATAAGGATAACGTAGGTGGCGGTCGGCAGATTAGGGGTTAAAAAAATTTAATCGAGTGGCGGCGATGTGGGGGGACCTCGGTTTAGGGGTACATAGGTAGTTTATGGGTGTTAGTGTACTTTAGAGCACAGTAGTTAAGAGCTTTATAAACCAGCGTTAGCCCAGAAAGCTCTTAACTACTGACTTTTTTCTGCGGCTGGAGTTTTGTCGTTAGATTTCTAACGCTCACTTCAGACACGACTCTAAATACCAGAGTTAGAAAGATCCCATTGAAAAGATAGGATACGCAATTGACGTAAGGGGATCTGCGGTATGGAAAAGTCGTGGCTGAAAAGTGAGCGTTAGACCCTTTCCTGACTGACTCCAAATACCGGCGGTAGCCTAAAACCAGCGTTAGGAGCCTCTAACGCTGGTTTTCACGGCTACCGCCAAACTCTAAATCTAGGCCTATGTTAGAAAAAACTTTTTTACAACATAAGGCTTCTATTATTACTCTGCAGCCCTATCGATATTTGCATGTAGTAGACATGGTAGTGCTTTCCAATTTTTTCTAACTAAGGCCTAGATTTAGAGTTTGGCGGTAGCCGTGAAAACCAGCGTTAGAGGCTCCTAACGCTGGTTTTAGGCTACTGCCGGTATTTGGAGTCAGTCAGGAAAGGGTCTAACGCTCACTTTTCAGCCGCGACTTTTCCATACCGCAGATCCCCTTACGTAAATTACGTATCCTATCTTTTCAATGGGATCTTCCTAACGCCGGTATTTAGAGTCGTTTCTGAAGTGAGCGTTAGAGCTCTAACGACAAAACTCCAGCCGCAGAAAAAAAGCAGGAGTTAAGAGCTTTCTGGGCTAACGCCGGTTCATAAAGCTCTTAACTACTGTACCCTAAAGTACACTAACACCCATAAACTACCTATGTACCCCTAAACTGAGGTCCCCCCACATCGCCGCAACTCAATTAAATTTTTTTAACCCCTAATCTGCCGACCGCCACCTACGTTATACTTATGTACCCCTAATCTGCTGCCCCTAACACCGCCGACCCCTATATTATATTTATTAACCCCTAATCTGCCCCCCTCAACGTCGCCGACACCTGCCTACACTTATTAACCCCTAATCTGCCGAGCGGACCTGAGCGCTACTATAATAAAGTTATTAACCCCTAATCCGCCTCACTAACCCTATCATAAATAGTATTAACCCCTAATCTGCCCTCCCTAACATCGCCGATACCTAACTTCAATTATTAACCCCTAATCTGACGACCGGAGCTCACCGCTACTATAATAAATGGATTAACCCCTAAAGCTAAGTCTAACCCTAACACTAACACCCCCCTAACTTAAATATAATTTACATCTAACGAAATTAATTAACTCTTATTAAATAAATTATTCCTATTTAAAGATAAATACTTACCTGTAAAATAAATCCTAATATAGCTACAATATAAATTATAATTACATTGTAGCTATTTTAGGATTAATATTTATTTTACAGGCAACTTTGTAATTATTTTAACCAGGTACAATAGCTATTAAATAGTTAAGAACTATTTAATAGTTACCTAGTTAAAATAATAACAAAATTACCTGTAAAATAAATCCTAACCTAAGTTATAATTAAACCTAACACTACCCTATCAATAAATTAATTAAATAAAATACCTACAATTACCTACAATAAAACCTAACACTACACTATCAATAAATAAATTAAATACAATTGCTACAAATAACTACAATTACATAAACTAACTAAAGTACAAAAAATAAAAAAGAACTAAGTTACAAAAAATAAAAAAGAACTAAGTTACAAAAAATAAAAAAATATTTACAAACATAAGAAAAATATTACAACAATTTTAAACTAATTACACCTACTCTAAGCCCCCTAACAAAATAACAAAGCCCCCCAAAATAAAAAAATGCCCTACCCTATTCTAAATTAATAGAGTTAAAAGCTCTTTTACCTTACCAGCCCTGAACAGGGCCCTTTGCGGGGCATGCCCCAAGAAAAACCCCAATACCCCCCCCCCAACATTACAACCCACCACCCACATACCCCTAATCTAACCCAAACCCCCCTTAAATAAACCTAACACTAAGCCCCTGAAGATCTTCCTACCTTGTCTTCACCTCAACAGGTATCACCGATCCGTCCTGGCATCCGGTGCTGAAGAGGTCCAGAAGAGGCTCCAAAGTCTTCCTCCTATCCGGCAAGAAGAGGACATCCGGACCGGCAAACATCTTCATCCAAGCGGCATCTTCGATCTTCTTCCATCCGGTGCGGAGCGGGTCCATGTTGAAGCAGCCGACGCGGATCCATCCTCTTCTTTCTGCGTCTCCCGACGAATGACGGTTCCTTTAAGGAACGTCATCCAAGATGGCGTCCCTCGAATTCCGATTGGCTGATAGGATTCTATCAGCCAATCGGAATTAAGGTAGGAATATTCTGATTGGCTGATGGAATCAGCCAATCAGAATCAAGTTCAATCCGATTGGCTGATCCAATCAGCCAATCAGATTGAGCTCGCATTCTATTGGCTGATCAGCTCAAACAGCCCCATTGTTTCCTATGGGAGAATCGTGCACGAGCACGTTTTTGAGGCTGTCCGCGTCCGTAAGCAACTCTGGTATCGAGAGTTGCATTTGCGGTAAAAATGCTCTACGCTCCTTTTTTGGAGCCTAACGCAGCATTTTTTTGGACTCTCGATACCAGAGTTAAATTTATGGTGCGGCCAGAAAAAAGCCCGCGTAGCGTTAACAACCCATCTACCGCCAAACTCCAAATCTAGGCCATAATTTTTCTAACATAAGGTAATGTGTTAAGTATTGTATGCATTTTTCCTGCCTGCACGCTTTTGCTATATTGTATTACTTTGTTTTTAATCTCACTTAGATCTGTCGCACGGCGTCCGGTTGTCACGGCAACTGATGACGTAGACACGTACTACGTGGTTGTTGGACTTCCGGAACGCCGCCGACAGTGCCGCACTTGGGAGCTGGGTCTGGTTAAAAGGGGTGAGTTTGTGCATTTGTCTGTAAATATTGTCTGAGGACGGGGGCAACCCCGAAACGTCACTTTCATTAAATTGGTGTTGAATTTAAGACTAGGTGAGTGCTTTTTACTTTTTGGCTGCATGTACTTGCTTTTTAAAGCACCCCGGGCTGTATGTAAAACATATCTTTGTCACTGTGAGCGCTATACCGGCTTGGATGAATATATATATATATATATATATATATATACAGACATACACATATAGGCATAAATAAATACACACACATGTGTATATATATATATATATATATATATATATATATATATATGTATAAAGCAATCATAAAGAAGCACACATGGAACCGCTTCATAACCAAATATGTTTCTTTTATATACAGAAACGTTAAAAAGTGATGACCCAATAGATGGCTTCTCACTTGACACAGCCTAAATCCTATGAAGTAAGTACAGCATGCAGTCACTCAGTATCCTGGAAAGGTACAGATGAACAAAGGCTGCAGTCTTAGAAAGATCCAAATATCAAGTCTCTAATTCTAAAATAAGGATACATATAGGGTAATCGAGTGTTGATGAGAGTATTTACAACTAATGACTAATAGTTACAAAATGTAACAGAATAGCTAATAATGTTGCCAAACAAACCGCTATTCGCGTTGGTGTATATTCAAACACCATGATGTAAGATGGACTTAAACTTATGCGTTTCATGGAAATGTCCGCTTTGTTAGATGCTTTCTGATTGCCCACCTGTTCTGTCAATTTTATATTGCTCTCTACTTATGAGATCACTCCCACCTTAAAATGTCACTGATGTCTGACTGCTCCCAATAGCTTAAGACTTCAGGTAAAATCTGAATTTGGAGCTGGAACCAGTTGTTCAGGTTATTGTTATCAGGAACTCAGAAGAATAATCTGTAGACAAGTCAAATGTCAGAACCCGAGATTCATTCCAAAACCAGGTGTATTGTCATGTTCTGTACTGTCTCTTTAAATATTTACGGCTAGATTTAGAGTTCGGCGGTAAAAGGGCTGTTAACGCTCCGCGGGTTTTTTTCTGGCCGCACCATAAATTTAACTCTGGTATCGAGAGTTCAAACAAATGCTGCGTTAGGCTCCAAAAAAGGAGCGTAGAGCATTTTTACCGCAAATGCAACTCTCGATACCAGAGTTGCTTACGGACGCGGCCGGCATCAAAAACGTGCTCGTGCACGATTCTCCCATAGGAAACAATGGGGCTGTTTGAGCTGAAAAAAAACCTAACACCTGCAAAAAAGCAGCGTTCAGCTCCTAACGCAGCCCCATTGTTTCCTATGGGGAAACACCTCCTAAGTCTGCACCTAACACTCTAACATGTACCCCGAGTCTAAACACCCCTAACCTTACACTTATTAACCCCTAATCTGCCGCCCCCGCTATCGCTGACCCCTGCATTACACTTTTAACCCCTAATCTGCCGCTCCGTAAACCGCCGCCACCTACGTTATCCCTATGTACCCCTAATCTGCTGCCCTAACATCGCCGACCCCTATGTTATATTTATTAACCCCTAATCTGCCCCCCACAACGTCGCCGACACCTACCTACACTTATTAACCCCTAATCTGCCGAGCGGACCTGAGCGCTACTATAATAAAGTTATTAACCCCTAATCCGCCTCACTAACCCTATCATAAATAGTATTAACCCCTAATCTGCCCTCCCTAACATCGCCGACACCTACCTTCAATTATTAACCCCTAATCTTCCGACCGGAGCTCACCGCTATTCTAATAAATGTATTAACCCCTAAAGCTAAGTCTAACCCTAACACTAACACCCCCCTAAGTTAAATATAATTTTTATCTAACGAAATAAATTAACTCTTATTAAATAAATAATTCCTATTTAAAGCTAAATACTTACCTGTAAAATAAATCCTAATATAGCTACAATATAAATTATAATTATATTATACCTATTTTAGGATTAATATATATTTTACAGGCAACTTTGTAATTATTTTAACCAGGTACAATAGCTATTAAATAGTTAAGAACTATTTAATAGTTACCTAGTTAAAATAATTACAAATTTACCTGTAAAATAAATCCTAACCTAAGATATAATTAAACCTAACACTACCCTATCAATAAAATAATTAAATAAACTACCTACAATTACCTACAATTAACCTAACAATACACTATCAATAAATTAATTAAACACAATTGCTACAAATAAATACAATTAAATAAACTATCTAAAGTACAAAAAATAAAAAAGAACTAAGTTACAGAAAATAATAAAATATTTACAAACATAAGAAAAATATTACAACAATTTTAAACTAATTACACCTACTCTAAGCCCCCTAATAAAATAACAAAGCCCCCCAAAATAAAAAATTCCCTACCCTATTCTAAAATACAAATATTACAAGCTCTTTTACCTTACCAGCCCTGAACAGGGCCCTTTGCGGGGCATGCCCCAAGAATTTCAGCTCTTTTGCCTGTAAAAAAAAACATACTATACCCCCCCCCCAACATTACAACCCACCACCCACATACCCCTAATCTAACCCAAACCCCCCTTAAATAAACCTAACACTACCCCCCTGATGATCTTCCTACCTTGTCTTCACCATGCCAGGTTCACCGATCCGTCCTGGCTCCAAGATCTTCATCCAAGCCAAGCGGGGGCTAGACATCCACTGAAGAAGTCCAGAAGAGGGTCCAAAGTCTTCCTCCTATCCGGCAAGAAGAGGACATCCGGACCGGCAAACATCTTCTCCAAGCGGCATCTTCTATCTTCTTCCATCCGATGACGACCGGCTCCATCTTGAAGACCTCCAGCGCGGATCCATCCTCTTCTTCCGACGACTAGACGACGAATGACGGTTCCTTTAAGGGACGTCATCCAAGATGGCGTCCCTCGAATTCCGATTGGCTGATAGGATTCTATCAGCCAATCGGAATTAAGGTAGGAATTTTCTGATTGGCTGATGGAATCAGCCAATCAGAATATAGTTCAATCCGATTGGCTGATCCAATCAGCCAATCAGATTGAGCTCGCATTCTATTGGCTGTTCCGATCAGCCAATAGAATGCGAGCTCAATCTGATTGGCTGATTGGATCAGCCAATCGGATTGAACTTGATTCTGATTGGCTGATTCCATCAGCCAATCAGAAAATTCCTACCTTAATTCCGATTGGCTGATAGAATCCTATCAGCCAATCGGAATTCGAGGGACGCCATCTTGGATGACGTCCCTTAAAGGAACCGTCATTCGTCGTCTAGTCGTCGGAAGAAGAGGATGGATCCGCGCTGGAGGTCTTCAAGATGGAGCCGGTCGTCATCGGATGGAAGAAGATAGAAGATGCCGCTTGGAGAAGATGTTTGCCGGTCCGGATGTCCTCTTCTTGCCGGATAGGAGGAAGACTTTGGACCCTCTTCTGGACTTCTTCAGTGGATGTCTAGCCCCCGCTTGGCTTGGATGAAGATCTTGGAGCCAGGACGGATCGGTGAACCTGGCATGGTGAAGACAAGGTAGGAAGATCTTCAGGGGGGTAGTGTTAGGTTTATTTAAGGGGGGTTTGGGTTAGATTAGGGGTATGTGGGTGGTGGGTTGTAATGTTGGGGGGGGGGTATAGTATGTTTTTTTTACAGGCAAAAGAGCTGAAATTCTTGGGGCATGCCCCGCAAAGGGCCCTGTTCAGGGCTGGTAAGGTAAAAGAGCTTGTAATATTTGTATTTTAGAATAGGGTAGGGAATTTTTTATTTTGGGGGGCTTTGTTATTTTATTAGGGGGCTTAGAGTAGGTGTAATTAGTTTAAAATTGTTGTAATATTTTTCTTATGTTTGTAAATATTTTATTATTTTCTGTAACTTAGTTCTTTTTTATTTTTTGTACTTTAGATAGTTTATTTAATTTTATTTATTTGTAGCAATTGTGTTTAATTAATGTATTGATAGTGTAGTGTTAGGTTAATTGTAGGTAATTGTAGGTAGTTTATTTAATTATTTTATTGATAGGGTAGTGTTAGGTTTAATTATATCTTAGGTTAGGATTTATTTTACAGGTAAATTTGTAATTATTTTAACTAGGTAACTATTAAATAGTTCTTAACTATTTAATAGCTATTGTACCTGGTTAAAATAATTACAAAGTTGCCTGTAAAATAAATATTAATCCTAAAATAGCTATAATATAATTATAATTTATATTGTAGCTATATTAGGATGTATTTTACAGGTAAGTATTTAGCTTTAAATAGGAATTATTTATTTAATAAGAGTTAATTTATTTCGTTAGATAAAAATTATATTTAACTTAGGGGGGTGTTAGTGTTAGGGTTAGACTTAGCTTTAGGGGTTAATACATTTATTAGAATAGCGGTGAGCTCCGGTCGGCAGATTAGGGGTTAATAATTGAAGTTAGGTGTCGGCGATGTTAGGGAGGGCAGATTAGGGGTTAATACTATTTATGATAGGGTTAGTGAGGCGGATTAGGGGTTAATAACTTTATTATAGTAGCGCTCAGGTCCGCTCGGCAGATTAGGGGTTAATAAGTGTAGGTAGGTGTCGGCGACGTTGTGGGGGGCAGATTAGGGGTTAATAAATATAACATAGGGGTCGGCGATGTTAGGGGTAGCAGATTAGGGGTACATAGGGATAACGTAGGTGGCGGCGATTTGCGGTCGGAAGATTAGGGGTTAATTATTTTAAGTAGCTTGCGGCGACGTTGTGGGGGGCAAGTTAGGGGTTAATAGATATAATACAGGGGTCGGCGGTGTTAGGGGCAGCAGATTAGGGGTACATAAGTATAACGTAGGTGGCGGTCGGCAGATTAGGGGTTAAAAATTTTAATCGAGTGGCGGCGATGTGGGGGGACCTCGGTTTAGGGGTACATAGGTAGTTTATGGGTGTTAGTGTACTTTAGGGTACAGTAGTTAAGAGCTTTATAAACCGGCGTTAGCCAGAAAGCTCTTAACTCCTGCTATTTTCAGGCGGCTGGAATCTTGTCGTTAGAGCTCTAACGCTCACTGCAGAAACGACTCTAAATACCAGCGTTAGAAAGATCCCATTGAAAAGATAGGCTACGCAAATGGCGTAGGGGGATCTGCGGTATGGAAAAGTCGCGGCTGAAAAGTGAGCGTTAGACCCTTTAATCACTGACTCCAAATACCAGCGGGCGCCCAAAACCAGCGTTAGGAGCCTCTAACGCTGGTTTTGACGGCTACCGCCGAACTCTAAATCTAGGCCTCAGTTACTTCAAGTTGTGCTGTACTACTTCTTTAAATAATTATCTGCTACAAGCTGGGCTTCTTTAAAAGGAGGCTGTCTGCCTTTTCCAAATTGCTTGGAAATTTGTACCCTGAAGGTTTCCTGGCCTAGTTCGTCATAGCTGAATTGAAGCTATTTCTTGGCAACTTGAATAATACTTTTGATCTTTTTGTTTTTCACTTTTGGATACTGTTGCTTTCAGTCTCTTGCAGCTTATTTGGTTCCGGAGTTACAGATATTCTGTTTAACATCAGCTGTTCATTGCCGGACCTCCTGACATCACAGCCTCATTCTGGTGCTGACAGTTTGATGCAACTCTACCTCTCTGTTTTTTGCCAAACTGAAGCTCAGCTCCTCTGCAGAGATCATTCAGCTTTCCGGACCCTCTAAGCTGTCAACAATAGGACTGACTGAGTAAGTAAAATTAAAGGGACACTGAGCCCAAATTTTTTCTTTTGTAATTCAGAAAGAGCATGCAATTTTAAGCAACTTTCTAATTTACTCCTATTATCATTTTTTCTTCATTCTCTTGCTATCATTATTTGAAAAAGAAGGCATCTAAGCTTTTTTGGTTTCAGTACTCTGGACAGCACTTTTTTATTGGTGGATGAATTTATCCACCAATCAGCAAGGACAACCCAGGTTGTTCACCAAAAATGGGCCGGCATCTAAACTTACATTCTTGCATTTCAAATAAAGATACCAAGAGAATGAAGAAAATTTGATAATAGGAATAAATTAGAAAGTTGCTTAAAATTTCATGCTCTATCTGAATCACGAAAGAAACATTTTGGTACAGTGTCCCTTTAACTCTCTTATCGGATTAACCTCCTTTTCTCTAGTAAGTGTTTCTGAAAAACTTTTATCGCTAGCTTTCAAAGCTCATGTAACTGGCTCTGTAAAATCACTATTGAATCCCAGCATTATGCTCTCTTTTTTGTGTGAAGGACTTCCATAATCTCTTTTGTATGCATACATATCAATCTGGAAATAATTTTTGGTTAGCCATTTCCTATTCATCCTGAACTGGTTATATCTATATATTTGTATCATATTCAGTAGTAATTATTCCTTGGTGTTAAAGATAAAACCTTTTAGGAGTAGTTATCTGTATAACAACTGCATCCTGTAGCATTTAGCAATTACAGAAATGAATTGTTTAAGCTACAAATGCTACAATTTGTATATTCAGTGTTAAACCTTTTTTCATTTTCTACACATAGATCAATTTTTAAAAAATCTGACATGTAAAAACACACAGCTCCAGAGTTCAGTAGCCAGAGCATTAGTCCAGTAAATACTGTTGATAACAGGTACATTTTGGTCATCATGGAAACAATAACCAAGCTTATATAATATATCATTAAAGTGATTGTAAAGTTTACCTATTTACTGCCTAGTATATAACATTATTATTAAAAACAGGAGCACTTTCATTGTTTACATTTTTTTAAGATGCTTCATTTGTAAAATAATTACCTTTTAGTGATGGTAAACCCTGCGCTGTTCCTCCGCCCACATCTCATACTTTATTTAGCTGATCAATGATGATGAATCTGGTTCATACAATCGTTGCATGCCCCACGAACTGGATGCCAAGTGGGGCACCCAACAATTGGATGAAACCGGATTTGTCATCGATCAGCTAAATAAAGTATGGGATGCTGCCGCCCACCGGGAAATGCCAGATTGTTATTTATATATTCACCATATAACCCATGGTTCCCTTTCACAGAATTAAAATTATTATCCTTAGTGTTTTCGGGAGAAAATAGTGTGCCCCTCTGTCTAGACACTAGACACTGTTCAAATTAGGCAACTAAAATGATACATGTCTAGGAAATAAAACTTTGTGACCTTAGTATGTCTAGCTTAGGGGAGAAAAGAATAGGTGTCATATACACTACTGTTACTTTAAGGAGAATGCTCTCTATCAGATATACTACTGTTGCTTTAAGGATACTCCTCCATCTAAACAGCCTATTTAAATCAAGCCTCTCCATCCATTGCTTGATTATTTGCTTGCTGCCTAGAGGTTACTCCTCAGTAATTCTAATAATTTAGCCTTTTGAACTCTTTTGCCTATCCCTGTAGATTTTTGTTCAGTCCTGCTCAGCCTCTGTTAGGAAATATACATTTTCAAGAGTCACAGAAATTCCAAGTCCTGCTTTATTTATGTAAACAGCTTCCTCTCAGCTGAAATTACCTCAATCATCTGTTGTTCACCAGCTGTATAGCAGTGAGGTCACGCTCCACTCTCCAGCATTTCTCTTCTCAGCTCAACTTGTCAGGAACACACGGAGCTCCTTCTGGCTGCATGCCTAAACCTGCAGCTGCAACTTGTGAGAACTGCTCCTCAATTCCTACTCGCTCCGGTACCGGTAAGCTTGCTAGCTACAGCCATGTCATTTGGAAAATCTCACTCATGCTTATAAAATCTTATATCTGTTTGTCATTTGTTGCTCAGATCTAGGGCTCCATGTACTAAGCCGTCAATTCATCCGTCATTTTAGACGCGGCTAAACTCGCCGTTACTCGCCGCGGGCGAAATGGTGTCCGCTGTAGCTATGTACTAATAATCCCACAATAAATAGACACGTCTAGCCCGCCGCGAGCAGTGGCGGAATATTGATAAATTTGACGCCTCGCTCGCCGCGAATAAGCTGATGTACTTAACTTTCAGTTCAATTGTCTGGCCAATTGTTAACACGTGACATGTAAGGTGTCATGAACGTCATAGTAGTCGCGGGAATAGAATTTTGCTCCTATAAATGGACAACTTTTCTAAACAACTGTATTATTGTTCCAAAATTTTTGGAGAGTAATTACAGAGCGCTCGTTTTTGTGATCTTTATTTACAATTTCGATATGGCTTCATCTGGATCTGAAACCGCTTCAAAATCCAAGAATCCTCACTTTTCTCATCAGCAAAACGTCGTTTTGATTGACATGATTATTGACTCTTATGATTATTTGTTTGGATGTCGTGTCAAACAGACAAATTTTTCTAGAAGGAAGCAGATCTGGCAAAGGATCAGCGACGCTGTTAGTGCCCAGGGTCCAGGAAAAAAGGATGTCGATCAGCTGAAGAAGCGTTACAACGACATTAAACGCTTCGCCAAAGCTAAATTGGCCAGAGAAAAAAATTTGGCACGTGCTACTGGAGGTGGACCAGCATATGTGGCAGACCTCAATGATTATGAGCAGAAGCTTGTTCAGCGTCTGGGACCAGAGATCATCACTGGCATAACCGATGATTGTGACAGTGATTTAAGAGGTAAATGTACAACATAGTTGACGTAAATGTTTTTTTTTAAGTTATGATAGGTCATTGTCTCCAATATATATTTCTTTAAAATAACATTATCTGACTTCTTACGCTTCAGTATCCTATATGCCATCTAGGCCCCAAATACTGTAATCATTTATGTCGCATATATGTATAAGGGATTGTACAAGCCATTTAGGCCCGAAATACTGTAATAATTTATCTCGCATATATGTATAAGGGATTGTACAAGCCATTTAGGCCCCAAATACTGTAATCATTTATGTCGCATATATGTATAAGGGATTGTACAAGCCATTTAGGCCCCAAATACTGTAATCATTTATGTCGCATATATGTATAAGGGATTGTACAATAATAGTATTGTTATACTGCCTTTTTTTTAATGGTCTAACGGAACTAAAGATTTGTTGATTATTAATATAGTGATCCCTAAAGATAACACCCATGTGTTTATTTTCAAACCAGTATTGCATAGAAACCTTAAAGAGATAATGACAATAGAAATAATGTAATTTGAAACTATTAAAATAATAGTATGTCCGACATTAATCATGAGACTAACCCCAGATCACATGCCTTCTTAAATTTCTGATCTATTGACTTCCATGTTGCGTTATTTGACTATAGAATATTATTGTTAACATCTTTCCAAATTGTTCTCCGCTTTATAAACATACTTTTTTCAGATATAGCTATGCACATAGTTGACGCAGTCACATGAACCATCTATGTGCATCAACCAATGATCATTTACTGTGCCTGTATAGATTTGCTTTTCCTCAAAGTATAAAAATCCAATGAATGCAAAAACATAATACATTTAAATATTTTTTAAAAAGCATTTTCTTATGCAATTTGTAAAGGTAATTATATTTGTTCATGTCCCTTTAAAGGGCCACTAAACCCAAAATCTTTTATTAATGATTCGGATAGAGAATTGAAATTTAAACAACATATTACTTCCATTATTTCTTTGGCTTCATTTTCTAGATATTCTTAGTTGAAGAAAAATAAATACACATGTTGAGCCAATCACACGAGGCTTCTTTGTGCATCAATCAAATGCTTTTCAACAAAGAATATCAAGAGAATAAAACAAATTAGATAATATAAGTAAATTATAAAGATGTTTATAACTGCATTCTCTTTCCAAATCATAAAAAAAGGTGGTTGGCATGTCCCTTTAATGATTGAGCCTGCATTCACTGCTGTAATTATTATTATTATTATTATTAACACTTTTAGCTTTCAGTTTCAACTAGAAATAAAAATAAACCTAATTTTTTTTTTTTTTTAAAGCGATGCCAACAACAGCAGAGCCTGTGAGGAGTAACGAAGTGCCCACTTGTTCTACTTCTTCTTCTGCGGTTTCAAGACCACCCAGTGCAGCTGTTTCTAGACCTTCGGCCAGTTTTACACATGGACAATTAATACGCTCATCATCTAATGTTACACACACAACTTCCTCGGCGGACACACTTCCTGATCTAAGGACCAGCACTCCACAAACTGGTGTTGGTAGATCAACTGGTAAGTACTTTACAAATGAATAATTTCAATGTTGTGTGTTTTATCTCTTTTATCTCTCAATTTTTTTTTTTTTTTTTAAATGTCAAATGTCATTATTGACATATTCTATTTCGAGATCTTTTACAGATGGAATGTAATTTGAAGTTCAAATAGCAATGATCATAGATTTTCATGAAAGGGACACTGTACAAATTTTTTTAAATGAGGATTCGTGTAGAGCATGCATGCTATTTTAATCAACTTTCTAATGTTTTTAAAATTTATCATTATTTTCTTTTTGAGAATTGATCATAGTATTACATAAGAAAGTTGATAGAAATTCCATGCAATATATCTTATTCTCAAAAAGATTATTTTTGCTTCAGTGTCCAGTTAATTGCAAAATACATTTCCATTAATAATTTTGAATATATCGTTACATTGACAAAAAAACATTTTATTTATTTATTTTTATGTTATTTATTTTTTTATAGGTGATTTGGGACGTCTTTTCCAGGGATTGACTGGACATTCATCTCCATTATTTGATGGTATGTATCACATATGTATAAATATATATTGGTGTATGACGGTTGTATCTGCTCTCTCCTCCTATTCTATTTCTGCAAGTGTTTTTATAACATTTTATTTTTATTTACTAACAATTTGTTATGTCTTGATCTAGAAGAAGAAAACTCATCAAGGGAGATCACTATCAATCTCATGCCGATAGTGGAAAATCCCATTCAAGATGAACCACCAGGAGGGCATGATGGAAGTGAGACTCCAGATATTCTTGAAGATTTGGGAGATGCGCAACCGGATGAAATTCACACACCAGAAAACATTGAGGAACCTGTTGAAACACAGGCACCACCAATTGCACTGCAAACAGGTGGTGTAAATATTGACAATACACCGGCCGAAGGACTATTGGGCGATGTTGCATTGAGGGAAATGTTGACACTGGCAAGGCAATACAGAGAGGACCACAGAGAAATGCAAAATATTATTAACACAAATATTGAACGCTGGGCTGCTCTGTCAGAAAAAAATGTGGAAATAGAAAGGCAAAGGAATGAGATAGAGATGCAGAAATTACAGCTGCAAAGAGAGATGTTCCAGTGGCAGAGGCAGATGGATGAAGAGAAAAACCATCAAATTAACAGAGCTTTGAGCATCAGCGAAAGGACATTACAATCTCTGTTGGCTATTGTCAGTGAAAGGGAGGCTACAACAGACCCAAAGAGGCCACGTCTGGAGTGAACATTTTGTATTATTTAGTCACTGTTCATTTTTTTAATCTGTATATTGTTTACTAAGTTATTTTTTGTGTATTTTAAAGGGACACTGTACTCTAATTTTTTCTTTTGTGATTCAGATAGAGCATGCAAATTTGATAATAGGAGTACATTTGAAAGTTGCTTAAAATTGCATGCTCTATCTGAATCACAAAAGATAAAATTTGGATACAGTGTCCCTTTAAGTTTAAAATGTTAGTCACTGTTAATTTTTTTACTCTGTATATTGTTTACTAAGTTATTTTTTGTGTATTTTAAAGGGACACTGTACTCTAATTTTTTCTTTTGTGATTCAGATAGAGCATGCAAATTTGATAATAGGAGTACATTTGAAAGTTGCTTAAAATTGCATGCTCTATCTGAATCACAAAAGATAAAATTTGGATACAGTGTCCCTTTAAGTTTAAAATGTTAGTCACTGTTAATTTTTTTACTCTGTATATTGTTTACTAAGTTATTTTTTGTGTATTTTAAAGGGACACTGTACTCTAATTTTTTCTTTTGTGATTCAGATAGAGCATGCAAATTTGATAATAGGAGTACATTTGAAAGTTGCTTAAAATTGCATGCTCTATCTGAATCCCAAAAGATAAAATTTGGATACAGTGTCCCTTTAAGTTTAAAATGTTAGTCACTGTTAATTTTTTTACTCTGTATATTGTTTACTAAGTTATTTTTTGTGTATTTTAAAGGGACACTGTACTCTAATTTTTTCTTTTGTGATTCAGATAGAGCATGCAAATTTGATAATAGGAGTACATTTGAAAGTTGCTTAAAATTGCATGCTCTATCTGAATCACAAAAGATAAAATTTGGATACAGTGTCCCTTTAAGTTTAAAATGTTATTATTTAATAAAGACAAATTTTTTTATGGCCAAAAAAAACGTTTATTTACATAAATTCAAACTCACTTTTGATTCTTCAACACAAAAGTTTTTCTCAGTTATTAATCATGACAAAACAAAAAATGAAATCAAATTACATATTTACGGTATAAAAAATCTACTTGCTCCATTAACATTCCCAAAGTTGCCCTAATTTTAGAAATTTGTTGTTTAACATGATCTTCTAGACAACTCTGAGTACTTTTGTCTGCAGTTTCAATAGTTGATGTTGAAGATAAATCTGTAGAAAAATAAATGCAAAGCAAATTTTAATTCAATTGTCATATACATATTCAATGTATGATAGGGTTTTTCATCACAAATATTACCTCCTGATGTGCTGTTATCTACGTTATCTACTATATTAGCTTCTACACTTATCTCCACTCCTTTAAAGCTTTCATCTGAGCCAACTCCTATTTGAAATATACAATATGTATTAGTTAAAACTTGTATTTTCTTAGATTTAAGATTACTGAGTATGAAACATACCTTTATCTAACATCATTGTTGGTAAAACTTCTATCCTTGGTTGAGTATCATCTGAAGTCAATGCTTCAAATATTGTCACACTATCAGGATTTTGAAATTCTTCCATTTCCATACTAGTTTCCATGTCTTCCATGGTAATATCTATGAACGAAATTACAAAGATAAAGATAGAAAACTATTAAATCAAAAACCTTGTATATATTATTTAAAACAATAATAATAATAATCATTAAAAGGGACATAGAAACCAATTTCTAAGTTTCATGATTCAGATAGTGCATGCAATTTAAATAAACTTTCTATTTTACTTCATTCTTTTTGTATCTTTATTTGAAAAGCAAGAATCTAAGTTTAGATGCCAGCCCATTTTTGGTGAACCAACTGTGTTGTACTTGCTAATTGGACAGAACCAATCAAAGAGTGCTGTCCATGGTTCTCAACCAAAAATTGGCTGGCTCCTTAGCTTAGATGCCCTCTTTATCAAATAAAGATAGAAAGTTAATGAGGAAAAAAATGATAATAGAAGTAAATTAGCAACTTGATTAATATTGCATGCTAAAACTTTTTAAGCCAAAACCTAAAATATATGATTTAAAATTTAAATAATAAGTAATTACCTGTCTGTGTCTCTTTATGACAAATTTCATATGGATTTGGAGATAATTCAATATCCAATAGTGTTATTGGCAAAGGTGGAGAAAGAGCTTCACTTCTGGGTGTTTGCACCAACATTGACCTTAAGTAGCGTGGTGGGTGTGCACACTTCATTCTCCTACTTCTCATATCTATAAACATATATATAATAAAAAATTTTAATAAAAATTTTTTAATTAATTATTCCAAGTAATTTTTTGTTTTCAAAACATTCAGTTCTGCATGCTTACTTTTCTAACATGTTTCAATGTTATATAGTAATATATTTATATTTTATTCTACTAACTCAGTTCTGCATGTTTCAATGGTATATACTAATATAGTTATATTTTACTCTACTAACTCATTTTTGTATGCTAAGTTTTCTAACCTTTTAAGTGTATATAGTAATATAGTTAAATTTTAATCTACTAACTCAGTTCTGCATGCTTACTTTTGTAACTTTTTGCAATTGTATATACTAATATAGTCAAAGTAACACTCAGGAAATATTATTTTCCTGGATTCGTCAATGATGACGCAGTTCAAAAATAAACCCTTTTTTTATATTATTAAAAATTATTTCATATATAATTTTGAAACTTACATGTCCTTATCAATCTTCGAATCGATTTATAGTACTTCGGTTCTCTTCTCTTCAAATCACTATATTTTCTAAGACACTGTCGTCTTGTTCTTTTAATTTTTGAAATACGATGCATTCTTCTCAGCATCTCGTATATAATTTTGTCTCTGCATTCCTGTCTCACTCCCCTCACACCACCAATCCGTTTAGGGAAATATTTATCCATGGCATAAACTAATATCACCAATTCTCCAGCACCAAAAGGTTCAGGACGCGACATGTTAGACGATGACGTGATTAATCGTTATGTCAATCATTAGCGCATTGATATAGATATGTATCCCCGAAAAAAATATAAAAAAATAAAGTGTATATGTAGATTAATGTATTTTATGAAGGTTTGTAAATATCGATGTTGATAGTTATTACAAATTATATTTGTTTTCTATACATTTTCTTTGTTTCAGATGTGTTGATATGTATTAACATTTATACTTTGGTTTACAATAGTTATTTTGTTTCTAAACATTTTATTTGTTTCAGATGTGTTTTTATGTATTAAAATTTAATTTGGTTTACAATTTTTATTTTGTTTATAAACATTTAATTTTTTTAAGATGTGTTTATATGTATTAAAATGTTGTTTGGTTTACAATTGTTATTTTGTTTCTAAACATTTTCTTTGTTTCATATGTGTTTATATGTATTAGAATTTATTTTGGTTTACAATTGTTATTTGGTTTCTAAACATTTCCTTTTTTTTCAGATGTGTTTATATGTATAACAAGTTACTTTGGTTTACAATTGTTAATATATAATGTTTAAAGATTATAATTTTCTAATAAAATAATTTATTTTGCCATTATTTTCTATATGCCACTATTCTTTTAACAAATCTTGAATGCAAAAATATATTATAAAGGTTAAGAAAATAAGTGCTAAGAGTAAGCCCTTAAGGTATTTATTTGAATATGGGAAAACCTAGTAGCTGTTAAAAATAGAGGTTAGAATAAAACAAATAAAATTAGCAAGTCTTTTTTAACTCAAAAATCCAATCTGATAACATAAAGCACTGTTGAATATACTGTCGCTTGTTACAGCTACAATTCAATGACACAATACAATGAATTAGCATCAGCTATGGAGGGATTACATTACAATAATCACATATGTAAAAGAGTGAGAGCAGCTGTAGACACTAGTGTGATGTCACAAAGACAATGTATTACCTATAATATATTGTCTGTAATAACTTTGATCATAAACTTTATTTATTTGAAACCTTTGATAATTGAAGAGCAACAACTGTTATGTATTTAACTGTTTATCATGAGTGATTTTTAATAACCTTAACTCTTAAAAAAAAATGGAGACAAGTTAATAAAGAAAGTTTTTTATTGATCAACTGAAACTTTAATCCTCAAACACAAAATATTGTTCTGAAACCATGTCCCTTGTTGCATTTCCACGCCTATTAGCTTGTTCTACACATATTTCTTCTGGTAAATCATCAGCATCTATTGGATCTTCATCTTCTAATGGACAGCCTCTTTTAATTGCAATATTGTGCAGTATGCAGCAAACCAATATAATTTTTGCAACTTTCTCTGGTGCATACTGCATAGCACCACCAGAACGATCAAGACATCGAAACCGCATTTTCAAAAGACCGAAAGTCCTCTCAATAATCCCCCTTGTAGATCGGTGAGCTTCATTGAAACGTACTTGACTTCTGGTCTGTGGGTTGTTATAGGGAGTCAACAGCCATTCTGTACATGAGTACCCTCCATCTCCTAATAGAAGATATAATAAATATAAATATTAATATAAGAATAATTATAAAGATTCAGAACTATACAATACAATTAAACTATACAGATTACAGTCGACAAATTGGGCGCAATTTTGGTACATTGAAATGAGAGACATATTAGACGCAAGTTATGCTTACCTAGAAGCCATCCGTCAGGCATATTTCCGTCCTCGAACTTCCGGTATAACCCAGTCTGCCTTAAAATGTAAGAATCATGACAGGAGCCAGGAAAGTTAGAACGGACACTGATAATCCTCATGTTGGGGTCACAGACCATCTGGACATTCAAGGAATGGAAATGCTTTCTATTCCTATAGATCTCCTCACGAGCTTGAAGTGGTCTTACAGCAACATGGGTACAGTCTATGGCACCTAGGACATTGGGCATACCAGCCATCCTATAGAAATTTGACTTGATAGATTGCCATTCTTCAGGGGTAGATGGCAAACAAACATATCGATGAAAAATAACCATCATAGCCCCTATTACTTTGGATAAGTGGCGTGAAAAAGCAGATTGACTCATTCCAATAATGACGCTAGAAACTGCCTGAAAGGAGCCTGTTGCAAAAAAATGCAATGCCGCTAATAGTTTCAGAAGTCCCGGAATAGCTTGTGAACGAGCAGTCATCGGCTCCAAATGATCTTCAATCTCTCGATACAGGTGTAATATTGATTCACGATCAAGCCGGAATCTTTGTATGATCTCTCGGTCAGAAAGGCCGTGCAAACCAACCCGTGGAAGGAATACACGGGGGACTCGAACTCTCCTTCTTCTAACCAATCGATTAGCTACATTTCCAGTATTCTGTCTTCTAGCCCGGATTTGCATCAAACGGAGAATAAATAAAAACAGAATTCTCTCCATAGCTGCTGAAATGAACAATGTAAGTACAATGCTGATATTACTGCCTTTTATATATGTCTAGACTGGCGTCTACAATGACTTTCCTATTGTTTTGTACCTTGCCCGCCACCTAAAAGGTGGCGAGGCAAAAATAACGAGGTGGGGGCGGAGATTGACGCGAGCGGACAAATAGATTTTTTAGTACATTCGTTTTTGGCGAGTTGGTGGTCAAATGTGTCTAATTACAGTAAAAAATGGAGAGGTAGCGAGGTATGGCGGATAAGTACGCTCGCAATTTTAAAGATGCGAGTTTTTACATAATTGACGGCTTTGTACATATCAGTTTGCGAGTTTGGACGCGAGATTTGTTGCGGGTAGCTCGCTGACTGCTTAGTACATGGAGCCCCTAGTTTTATTATACTAAGCAAAATATACTTATAATTTACTTGTCTTGTTGCAACATTACATTTCCTAACAATTCAGCGGATTAATATAATTATATCAGTCTAATATCTTTCTTGGTGTGATCCTTGTTGCCTACCACTTTATAACCTCCAATAGAAATGTTATTAGACTTTATTTTGTGTGCTTTAGGTTTGTAATACAATGTTACAAATGTAAAGCTACAGTACCTGCTAAGTTTAACACAGCTCTGATTTATCATACAAGTGATGTTAATTCACTCAGCTACACACTATTTATACTAGGCAAGTTAACTAGTTCTTTATATATTACTAGTTAGACATTGCAATAGGTGATACCGCTGCATCCCTTCCCCAGCAGCCCTGCCCCCTCAAATTGTAGCTGGCCAGCCCATGTTGCTGCAGCCCACTGGAAAATGTCCTGGTAGGCCAATCCAGCCTTGGGGGTTGATTTATCATACCCCGGCGGACATAATTTGCTATAGCGAATCATGTCCAGCCTGCATCGCTAAATGCCAACAGCATATGCTGTTGACATTTAACATTGCACAAGGAGTTCTGGTGAACTGCTTGTGCAATGCCACCCACTGCAGATTTGCAGCCGCTAGCACGGGGTGTTAATCAACCCGATCATATTAGATCGGGCAAATTGATGTCCTCCGCCTCAGAGGAGGCATACTAGTTAAGGAGCAGCGGTCTGCTCGCGCAGAAACATGGGTATATGGCCCCATTCGGGCCGTGATAAATCAGCCACTTGGACTTCAGTGGTTTATAACCAAATATTAACAGTTTTGTTAAAACAAAATGTTTGGAAACATTTAAGCACTTACCTAGAATAAGAAATGGGGCATTGGCTACTGTTATGACAAAGGGAACTCCACAAAACAGCAACAGACCAAAACTACTCAGCACGGCTAATCCAGATGAAATTACTCCAAATGCTGCAACCCAAACTTTATTTCTTACAGGGTCAAATCTAAAAAAAACAACACATTAAAATTAAAAAATTTGAAGTCATGTTGTACCAGCTTACACACAGAAAAGCATACATTGTAATTGAAGAGGAAAATATATTTTAACAATATAAATTCTTATAAAAATATTATTTTTGCATAACATATATACAATTTAGAATTAATATCATGAGAATTTTAAAAAAAACAAAACAAACATAATTGTTAAAATATAATTAAAGGGACGCTAAAGTCAAAATTAAACTTTTATGATTAGTATAGAACATGCAATTTTATACAAAGTTCCAATTTCCTTCTGTCATCAAATTTGCTTCATTCTCTTGGTATCTTGTATTGAAGAGTAAATTTATGTAAGCTGATAAGAGCTTAGGAGTGTGCATATTTCTTTAGTACTCTATGGGCAAGATTACAAGTGGCGCTGCAAATCTTTTTTTTTTTTTCACAAGCGAAAAAATTACAAGTTGAAAAAAACATTATTTTTCACTAGCAGTAGCCTGAGAATTGCAAACATCGATAGCTGAGTTTTTGCGTGCACGTGCATGTGTTTCCCCCGTAGAAATCAATGGAGATAAAAAAGTGGAAAAACACCCTATTCGCGAAAAGCAAAATAAATTTGAAAATAAATTAGACCCTAGCCTAATAACCCCTAATCCACCATCCCCCTATGTTGCAAATACTAAATTAAACTTTTAACCCCTAAAACACCATCCCCCACATCACAAACTATCTTAATAAACTATTAACCCCTAAAGCGGCACCCCCCACAATGCAAAGTAATAAACTAACATCTAAACCCCTAACCTAACACCCCTAACTTAACCCCAATTAAAATACCCATAAATATATACATACGTCTAAATATGTATATGTGTGTATGTATGTATATATATATATATATATAATAAAAGGTCAAGTATGTTTGTCCTATGCATAGAGACTGCACGAGGACAAACATACCTGGCCTTTAGAATCTGACAGCAGAGCAGAGAGGGTGTGCAGAAACAGCCATTGCGGAGGTTGTGGCCAGGCGAAGTGGCCGTGACAAGGGGGCATGGCCGGCAGGAGTGCCCTGATGGGGCGTGGCTAGGTGAGAATGGGTCGGTGGGCGTAACAGGGGCATGGTCGGGCGGGGTGGTCGTGATGAGGGGGCGAGTCCGGCTGGAGTGCCGTGATGGGGTGTGGCCATGAGGGAACAGTTTGAGTGGGTGTGGTCAGGTGGGATTGGGCATGGCCTGAGAGAGTGCAAAGGAGGGGGAGAGAGAGAGCAAAAGAGAGGGTGGGAGAGAGAGAGCAAAAGAGAGGGTGGGAGAGAGAGAGAGCAAAAGAGAGGGGGAGAGAGAGAGCAAAATAGAGAGGGGAGAGAGAGCAAAAGAGAGGGGAGAGAGCAAAAGAGGGAGGAGAGAGTGCAAAAGGGGGGAGAGCAAAAGAGGGGGAGAGAGAGAGCAAAAGAGGGGGGAGAGAGAGAGCAAAAGATGGGGGAGAGAGAGCAAAAGAGAGGGGAGAGAGAGAGCAAAAGAGAGGGGAGAGAGAGCAAAAGAGAGGGGACAAGAGAGAGAGCAAAAGAAAGGGGACGAGAGAGAGAGCAAAGAGAGGGTGGGAGAGAGAGCAAAAGAGAGAGGGGAGAGATAGCAAAAGAGAGGGGAGAGAGAGAGCAAAAGAGAGGGGAGAGAGAGAGCAAAAGAGAGGGGAGAGAGAGAGCAAAAGAGAGGGGAGAGAGCACAAAAGAGAGGGGAGAGAGCGCAAAAGACAGGGAGGAGAGAGAACAAAAGAGAGGGAGGAGAGAGAGCAAAAGAGGGTGGAGAGAGAGAGCAAAAGAGGGTGGAGAGAGAAGGCAAAAGAGGGTGGAGAGAGAGAGAAAAATAGGGGGGAGAGAGAGAGCAAAAGAGAGGGAAGAGAGAGCAAAAGAGAGGGGGGAGAGCAAAAGAGAGGAAAGAGAGAGCAAAAGAGAGGGGGGAGAGCAAAATAAAGTTTGGGAGAGAGAACAAAAGAGAGGGAGGAGAGGGAGAGAGAGGGGGTGATAAAGAGAGCAAAATAGAGGGGAGAGAGAGAGCAAAAGAGAGGGGGAGAGAATGAGCAAAGAGGAGAGAGAGAGCAAAAGAGAGGGGAGAGAGCAAAAGATAGGGGGGAGAGAGAGAGCAAAAGAGAGGGGGAGAGAGAGAGCAAAAGAAAGGGGGAGAGAGAGCAATTAGAGGGGGGAGAGAGAGAGCAATTAGAGGGGGGAGAGAGAGAGCAATTAGAGAGGGGGAGAGAGAGAGCAAAAGAGAGGGGGAGAGAGAGAGCAAAAGAAAGGGGGGAGAGAGAGAGCAAAAGAAAGGGGGGAGAGAATGATCAAAGAGAGGGGAGAGAATGATCAAAGAGAGGGGAGAGAGAGCAGAAGAGAGGGGAGAGAGAGCAAAAGAGAGGGGAGAGAGAGAGCAAAATAGAGGGGGAAAGAGAGAGCAAATAAAAGGGAAGATAGAGGGGAGGGAGAGAGCAAAAAGATAGGGAAGAGACAGCAAAAGGGGCGGAGAGCAAAAGAGAGGAGAGAGAAAGCAACAGTGAGGGGGGGAGAGAGAACAAAAGAGAGGGGGAGAGGGAGAGCGCAAAAGAGAGGGGGGAGGGAGAGCAAAAGAGAGGGGGAGAGCATAATAAAGGGGGGAGAGAGAGAGCAAAAGAGAGGGGGGATAGAGAGCAAAAGAGAGGGGGGAGAGAGAGCAAAATAGAAGGGGGATAGGAAGAGAGAGGAGGGAGAGAAAGAGAGCAAAAGATAGGGGGTGAGAGAGAGAACAAAAGAGAGGGAGGGGAGAGAGAGAGCAAAAGAGAGGGGGAGGAGAGAGCAAACGAAAGGGGGAGAGAGCAAAAGAGAGGAAGAGAGAGAGAGCAAAAGAGAGGGGGGAGAGAAAGAGAGAGGAGGGAGAGAGAGAGCAAAGGAGAGGGTGGTGATAGAGAGAGCAAAAGAGAGGGAGGGTAGAGAGAGAGCAAAAGAGAGGAGGTGAGGGAGAGAGAGGGGAAGAGAGAAAGCGAGCAAAAGAGAGGGGTGGAAAGAGAGAGAAAAAGAGAGTGGGTAGAGAGAGCAAAAGAGAGGGGGTAGAGAGAGCAAAAGAGAGGGGGGGGAGAGAGAGAGAGAGAGAGAGGAGAGAGGGGGAGAGAGAGAGAGAGAGAGGAGAGAGGGGGAGAGAGAGAGGAGAGAGGGGGAGAGAGAGCAAAAGAGAGGGGGAGAGAGAGCAAAAGAGAGGGGGAGAGAGAGAGCAAAAGAGAGGGGGAGAGAGAGAGCAAAAGAGAGGGGGGAGAGAGGAAAAAAGAGAGGGGGGAGAGAGCAAAAGAGAGGGGGAGAGAGAGCAAAAGAGAGGGGGGAGAGAGAGCAAAATAATGGTGGACAGAGAGAGCTTAAAAGAAAGGGGGAAGAGAGAGAGCATGAGAGGGGGGAGAGAGAGAGAGTAAAAGAGAGGGGGAGAGAGAGCAAGAGAGGGGGAGCAAAAGAGAAGAAGAGAGAGAGCAAAAGAGAGTGGGGAGAGAGAGGGGGAGCAAAAGAGAAGAAGAGAGAGAGCAAAAGAGAGGGGGGAGAGAGAGGGGGAGCAAAAGAGAAGAAGAGAGAGAGCAAAACAGAGGGGGGAGACAGAGCAAGAGAGGGGGAGCAAACGAGGAGAATAAGAGAGAGAGAGAGAGAGAGAGAGAGACAGAGACAGAGAGAGAGCAAAAGACAGGGGGAGAGAGAGCAAGAGAGGGGGAGCAAAAGAGAAGAAGAGAGAGCAAAAGAGAGGGGAGAGAGAGAGTGCAAAAGAGAGGGGGGAGAGAGAGAGATAGCAAAAGAGAAGGAGAGAGATAGAGCAAGGGGTGGTACTACAAAAAATGGCCCATGTACACAGACTTTAGGACTAGTATATATACAGTATATGTGTGTACATATCTATTTATGTGTTTATATGTTTTACTGTATATGTACTGTACATATTTAACATTCAATGTTCTTCACTTACAGGATAATGCAATTTTAATTGTAACTACATGTTTCTATATACAGTCATATGCAAAAGTTTAGGCACCCCTGACAATTTCCATGATTTTCATTTATAAATAATTGGGTGTTTGGATCAGCAATTTCATTTTGATCTATCAAATACCTGAAGGACACAGTAATATTTCAGTAGTGAATGAGGTTTATTGGGTTAACAGAAAATGTGCAATATGCATCAAAACGAAATTAGACAGATGCATAAATGTGGGCACCCTTGTCATTTTGTTGTTTTGAATAGCTGTAACTACCTAGCACTGATTAATTGGAACACACAATTGGTTTGGTGAGCCCATTAAGCCTTGAACTTCATAGACAGGTGCATCCAATCATGAGAAAAGGTATTTAAGGTGGCCAATTGCAAGTTGTTGTTCTCTTTGACTCTCCTCTGAAGAGTGGCAACATGGGGGCCTTAAAAACAACTCTCAAATGACCTGAAAACAAAGATTGTTCAACATTATGGTTTAGGAAAAGGCTACAAAAATCTATTGCAGAGATTTAAGCTGTCAGTGTCCACTGTGCGGAACATAGTGAGGAAATGGAAGACCACAGTCACAGTTCTTGTTAAGGCCAGAAGTAAAATATCGAAGAGGCAAAGGCAAAGGATGGTGAGAACGGTCAAAAACAGCCCACAGACCACCTCCAAAGATCTATAACATCATCTACCTGCAGATGGTGTCACTGTGCATCGTTCAACAATTCAGCGTATGGGGAGAGGGATGTAGAAGAAGCCTTTTCTGCACACATGCCACAAACATAGTCTCTTGAGGTATGCAAACGCACATTTGGACAAGGCAGCTTCATTTTGGAAGAAGGTGCTGTGGACTGATGAAACGAAGATTGAGTTATTTGGTCATAACAAGGGGCGTTATGCATGGTGGCAAAAGAACACAGCGTTCCAAGACAAACACTTGCTAGACCCAGTAAAATTTGGTGGATGTTCCATCATGCTGTGGGGCTGTGTGGCCAGTGCCGGTACTGGGAATCTTGTTAAAGTTGAGGGTCGCATGGATTCCACTCAATATCAACTAATACTTGAATAATGTTGAGGAATCAGTCACAAAGTTGAAGTTCTGCTGGAGCTGGATATTTCAATAAGACAATGACCCAAAAACACTGCTCAAAATCTACTCTGGCATTTATGCAGAGGAACAAGTACAATGTTCTGGAATGGCCACCCCAGTCCCCAGACCTGAATATCATTGAAAATCTGTGGTTTAATTTGAAGTGGGCTGTCCATGCTCAGCAACCATCAAACCTAATTGAACTGGAGATGTTTTGCAAGCAGGAATGGTCCAAAATACCTTCATCCAGAATCCAGACACTCATTACAGGCTATAGGAAGCGTCTAGAGACTGTTATTTGTGCTAAAGGAGGCTCTACTAAATATTGATGCAATATTTATGTTGGGGTGCCCAAATTTATGCACCTGTCTAATTTCGTTTTAATGCATATTGCACATTTTCTGTTAATCCAATAAACCTCATTTCACTACTGAAATATTACTGTGTCCTTCAGTTACTTGATAGATCAAAATGAAATTGCTGATCCAAACACCCAATTATTTATAAATGAAAATCATGGAAATTGTCAGGGGTGCCTAAACTTTTGCATATGACTGTATATTTATATATACCTATTCCATTCTATCGATTCCTTTAGATAGCTAGGTATAGATATGTATTTTACACGAGCAGTATCAGAAATATAGAATTATATATTAAATAATTTTCAATGTGAAGAACATAGGAATATTAAATATGCGTAATGCACATTGGGTTTGCAAATGAAATGACTTTTGTTTCCCCATAGACATCAATGGGGCTGCGTTACGGAGCTTTTCATTCCGCAATTGCAGGTGTTAGGTTTTTTCTAACCCACTCTCCCCATTGATGTCTATGGGGAAAGTGTGCACGAGCACGTCAAAACAGCGCTTGTTTTTTGTGCGGTATGGAGCTCAACGCAACCATATCGCACGCACAAGCCGGCGGTTTCAAAACTTGTAATGGCTGCGCTATAGAGGGTGAAATAACGAAACTTTTGTTGCATTCGTTAAATTCCCTATATTCCATTCTATCTATTCCTATAGATATCTAGATATAGATATGTATTTTACACGAGCAGTATCAGAAATATAGAATTATATATTAAATAATTTTCAATGTGAAGAACATAGGAATATTAAATATGCGTAATGCACATTGGGTTTGCAAATGAAGAATTGATATCTACAATGCACGTTATTGAAATATTCAATACAAAATATTAAAAAATATGAATACAATTATTTAAAATTACTATACATACAGTAATAAAAATAAAATACTGCGGGAACAGTGAATAGCGTTCCATTCCTAATCAGTATAGAGTGCTTCTTCACAATATCAATGTAGCTGCAGTGCAGGTGTCTGTCAGCAGGGGGATCCAGCAATCAGCTTTTTTTTGCTTTACTGTGATGTCACGAGATTTCACTGAATTTTCATGAGATTTCATAGTAAACTTCCTTAAACTAAGAAAGTTAATAACGTGACTGTTCTGTACAAGCCAGATCTACACTTCCTTGCCACTCCAGGGGCATGCATCCTAATAAGATACTTTAATTCCCTTTACAATAGGAAATAGTTACTGAGGAAATTTGTAGGTAAAATATTTTCCTTTTTAACATAAAGATGCTCAGGTGATGTTTTCTTGTCAGCTTTTTACAGATATGCAGTATCACTATGTTCACACATTATTAAAGTGATTCAATATTTGGGTATCAAGTCACTTTAATTTTCTAGAAAAAAAGAGGTCCTGGAAGCCCCAGAGAGATGAGAGTTGCCTCCCATAGAAAGTAATTAAGGTCTCTGGGATACCAGAATCTTGCAGGAGAGAGTAAGGTTAACTGGAGCACCTTGCAGCGATATAAAGTCTGCAGCAAATACAAATTCAACAGGAATGTTTTTGCTACAATTAAACTTGCATTTGCATCTAGATTACAACATTATTTGTCTGTGAGATAAACAAGTGTATAGTAAACTTTGAATAAAATGCATATATATGCATATACATATACTGTATATATAATATTATACTGTATTAGTGTCCCTTGTTGCTCCATAGAGGTGTTATTACATTTTTGAAGGAAGTAAAAACAAAATAGAAAATACTAAATTTGTTTAACCCCTTAATGACCACAGCACTTTTCCATTTTCTGTCTGTTTGGGACCAAGGCTATTTTTACATTTTTGCGTTGTTTGTGTTTAGCTGTAATTTTCCTCTTGCTCATTTACTGTACCCACACATATTATATACCGTTTTTCTCGCCATTAAATGGACCTTGTAAAGATACCATTATTTTCATCATATCTTATAATTTACTATAAAAAAAATTATAAAATATGAGGAAAAATGGAAAAAAAACACACTTTTTCTAACTTTGACCCCAAAAATCTGTTACATATCTACAACCACCAAAAAACACCCATGCTAAATAGTTTCTAAATTTTGTCCTGAGTTTAGAAATACCCAATGTTTACATCTTCTTTGCTTTTTTTGCAAGTTATAGGGCCATAAATGCAAGTAGCACTTTGCTATTTCCAAAACATTTTTTTTTTCAAAATTAGCGCTAGTTACATTAGAACACTAATATCTTTCAGGAATCTCTGAATATCCCTTGACATGTATATATTTTTTTTTAGTAGACATCCCAAAGTATTGATCTAGGCCAATTTTGGTATATTTCATTCCACCATTCCCCCGCCAAATGCGATCAAATACAAAAAATTGTTCACTTTTTCACAAATTTTTTCACAAACTTTCGGTGTCTCACTGAAATTATTTACAAACAGCTTGTGCAATTATGGCATAAATGGTTGTAAATTCTTCTCTGGGATCCCCTTTGTTCAGAAATAGCAGACATATATAGCTTTGGCGTTGCTTTTTGGTAATTAGAAGGTCGCTAAATGCCACTGCGCACCACACGTGTATTATGCCCAGCAGTTAAGGGGTTAATTAGGGAGCTTTTAGGGAGCTTGTAGGGTTAATTTTAGCTTTAGTATAGTGTAGTACACAACCCAAAGTATTGATCTAGGCCCATTTTGGTATATTTCATGCCACCATTTTACCGCCAAATGCGATCAAATTAAAAAAAAAAAGTTAAATTTTTCACAATTTTAGGTTTCTCACTGAAAACATTTACAAACAGTTTGTGCAATTATGGTACAAATGGTTGTTAATGCTTCTCGGGGATCCCCTTTGTTCAGAAATAGCAGACATATATGACTTTGGCGTTGCTTTCTGGTAATTAGAAGACCGCTAAATGCTGCTGCGCCTCACACGTGTATTATGGCTAGCAGTGAAGGGGTTAATTAGGGAGTTTGTAGGGAGCTTGCAGGGTTAATTTTAGCTTTAGTGTAGAGATCAGCCTCCCACCTGACACATCCCACCCCCTGATCCCTCCCAAACAGCTCCCTTCCCTCCCCCACCCCACAATTGTCCCCGCCATCTTAAGTACTGGCAGAAAGTCTGCCAGTACTAAAATAAAAGTACTGTATTTTTTTTTAGCATATTTACATATGCTACTGTGTAGGATCCCCCCCTTAGCCCCCAATCTCCCTGATCCCCCCAAAACCGCTCTATAACCCTCCCCTCTGCCTTATTGGGGGCCATCTTGGGTACTGGCAGCTGTCTGCCAGTACCCAGTTTGCAAAATATATGTTTTATTTTATTTTTTACCCGGTTTTTCTGTAGTGTAGCTTCCCCCTCCCCACAGCCCAACACCCACCACCTAACTGATGTTTTTTTTTAATTTTATTTATTTATTTTTTTCTCATTTTCCTACAAACTTTTTCTGTAGTGTAGCGGTTCCCACCCGCTCCCTCCCCGTGCACGCGCCCGCCCCCGCCCTCCCGTGCACGTGCGCGCATCAGTGCGCGCCCCCTGGCCTCCCCGCCCACGATCCTGCCCCCCTCCACATCACGAAGGGCCATCGATGGCCGCCACCTGCCTCCCGGTCTGGCTCCCACCCACCACCGCAATAAGCCACCGATCTCCGGTGCAGAGAGGGCCACAGAGTGGCTCTCTCTGCACCGGATGGCTTAAAACGGTTATTGCAGGATGCCTCCATATCGAGGCATCACTGCAATAACCGGAAAGCAGCTGGAAGTGAGCAGGATCACTTCCAGCTGCTTTCCACACCGAGGACGTGCAGGGTACGTTCTCAGGCGTTAACTGCCTTTTTTTTGAGGACGTACCCTGCACGTCCTCGGTCATTAAGGGGTTAACTCTTTTTTTCTTTAACAGTCTTCTTTTTATAAAATGTATATGTTGATTATATTATATATGTTTTATTTTTTAGAGAAAAACAAGGAAAAATTGTAAAAAAAACATTAAAGCCAAATTGTTCTATCAAATGTTTGAAAGCAAGTAAACTGCCCCACTCCCCCTTGGGAGCTTTACATGACATCATCAATGGCATTACTGATTACATCTCACTGACATCACTAGTATATATATATATATATATATATATATATATATATATATATATATTTGTGTGTGGGTGTGTATATAGAGTTTGTGCAGAAATAAAAAAAAATACTTTTTTAACTTTTGTAACAGTATAGGCGCAAAGAACATAAGCACTGAATTAGGGCTGGGTGTAAAGAAAAAGGGATGAAAGGATAAGGAGGAGGGTTTGAGTAATGGACAGGGGGTGAGGAGGACACTGTGTGTGAGAAAGAGAAGAATGAGAGAGAGTATGAAGCAGGCTGTAAAGAGACAGGGTGTGATGAAAGCTATGCGAGAGGGTGAGGTGTATAGTGGATATCAGGGTGGTGGTTAGATGGATTGAGAAGGCTGTGTTTGAGGAGGGAGGGCTAAAAGGTTGAACAGAAGCTGATGTATGAGGGTTAGTAAGATGTTGAGGGTGAGCAAGATGTGTGGAAGTGCTGCTGAGAAGATGAGTTAGTGGGAGTGAATGGTAAAGAAACAAGCTTTTGTGTGGGGGAAATTGAGGTGAGAGTGTGAGGTGGAAGATGAGGTGGTGGCTGCATGTTAAGAAGAGGGTGATTGAAAAGGTGACCAGATGCTTATGTAAAGGAGAGTGAGCTTAGGTTATAGGTGATGTCACTAGTGATGTCATTGATGATGTCGTGAAAGCTTCCAAGGGTGTAGTGGGGCAGTTTGAATTTCCTTGCTTTTACACTTTTGATATAAAACCTAAACTCTGGTTTTAACTTAATTTTTTTGCCAATTAATACCATATGCTTTCCAAACTAGTCATACAGATATAACCATAATGTACCCTAAGCCAACTTTCTTGTTGCATCTTGCCTGCAGTCAATAGCTTTGCTGTTTTGCTGATGTTCTGTTTTACAACAAATAATGCCACTTATCAAGTAGGATACAAGGAAGGCATTGACACACCTGATGTGTGCAGATAGCTCCCTGTAGTTTATTGCTGCTCCTTCAACAAAGGATACCAAAGGAATGGAGACAATGGGGCCTATTTAAGAAAGTGCAAGTGGACATGATGCAATATTGAGGATCATGTCCGCTGCACATCGATAAATGCCAACAGCATATGCTGTCGGCATTTATCATTGCACCAGCAGTTTTTGTGAACTGCTGGTGCAACGCCACCCACTACAGATTCCCGGCCAATCGGCCGCTAGCAGGGGGTGTCAATCAACCCGATCGTATTGGATCGGGTTGATTTCCGGCGACGTCTGTCCACCACCTCAGAGCAGGCGGACAGGTTATGGAGCAGCGGTCTTTAGCCTGCTGCTTCATAACGTGTGTTTCTGGTGAGCCAGAAACACGGGGCATCAAGCTCCCTACGGAGCTTGATAAATATGCCCCTATGTGATAACAGAAGTCAATTAGAAAGTTGTTTTACAATCGCATACTTTATACAAATCATGAAAGAAAAATATTAGATTTCATGTCTCTTTAAATATGTTTCATTTTTTGAATTACCAGTATTAAAGGGCATTTTGTCTCTAGGAAAGACTGCCAAATTGTAAGCTAATTAAATGCCAAATACAACAAGCTCAGAGCTGTTTATAAGCTCAGTGTAAGCTGTAGGGAAATTACAATTTGCAGCTTTCAGTTTCTGTTAGTGGCATAAACGGCTTTGTAAATCACCAGATGTTATTTTTATTTAAATCAATTTTAAAATTTGACAAAATGAATTTACACCACTGATAGTCAATAGTACTGGCTGCCCATGACACTTACCTTAAGCATGAAATAATAGAGAAGAATATTGTGATAAAGTATGTAATAGAAAATAATGGGATCACACTTTTTGTATTGCCTTCAAATTCCAACTGCCGTGACAATGATGTAAAATATGATACCTGTTGTACAAAATATAAACATTAATCATAAGGAATTGTTAAAGAGAATAAAACTGCTGTAAGCTTGTATTTAATTGAAAGTCTTAATTTTCTTAAAGGGGCACAATTTAACAGTATATAGTTTATAGTATAGTATAATAGTCTGTTATTAGCAGATGGCTGTCACATGATACAGTGTGTGGGGGGGGTACATTTGCCAGAAAAAACAAATCTACAGCTTATTTGAAATTCAGTGTTATTGCTTTGTATTTTTATTATGCACTTGTTAATTATCCAATTCTATTGTATTTAATGCTGTAATGTAGCAGTCAAGACCAGTACAGTGATTGGTTATATCGTATGAGGCAACAAAAAACTAAGAGCTAGATGAGAAATGGATTAAAGGAGGGCTGCAAAAAATGGCTAAAACAAGAAAAACTTACAAAAAGAAAAACAACCATGACTTTAAAGTGATATTTACACTACATAGAATAAAAAATGTAATCCTTAATTTTTACTATAAGCTTAATTAATCAACTTTAGTTTTTAGTGTGCTAAAATAAAGTAAATCAGTTACATTACCCATTGCAACTGTCGGACATCCATCCGCCCTTCATTAAACTACTTTTTTTTTAGTGCAGATTTAGCCAATCGGTTTGCATGCCACATGGCACTGCAAGAAAAGAATATCTCGTTACAGAGCTGCACATGCACTCTGGTTACCCATTCCACTGTTGGGAGTGTGCATTGCTGTCTACGTAGAGAGCAGATGAGACCGCTCTATACATCCCTACACAACAGAAAAAGGAAATGTAGGGGGCAGAGGAAGTATAAAAAGGGTTATAGATTATGAGTGGATCGGTAGTTTGCGCTCTCTCATTATCTCCACCAGAAGTAAGCTTTTTGTGCATGTCTGGTAGCACGCGTATTACAAATTGAAAGTAAATAGTTTTCACTTGTGCGCTAACCGGATTAGCGCAAAAATCTGAACTATGAATATTGCATCCACGTTAATGTATTCCCTTAAAAACTTCAACATCCTTACTTGCGGACAAACTCAATTGTATTTAAACAAGTGCGCTAACCCAATATGAATTATTATTTCAAATTCCAATGTTCTTAACATAGCAGAATATGTTCTATGTATTCTTTTATATATATATACGTGGTTTTAACTTTGTACTTGAATATAAATATAAATATATATATGGGAATATATTTAAAAATACTTAGAACTTTGAAACACATAGTTACATAGTTAAACACTTTATTAAATATGAATATTGCAACAGTTAGCGCACCACTCGTAATCTAACCCATAGACGGTAGGAATGAAAGTGTAATTTATTATAAATCAGATTGCAAATTGTAAAAAAAATAAACAAAACTAATGGTTTTAATATTGTGGCTATATAGATGTAAGAAAGTGTTTTAAAATGGTAACATTTACCATCACATTAATATCTGTAGCTTATCCAACATAAAATAACAGAAACCTTCAGGTACATAAAGGGATTTAATAAAGCTTGGAATAAAAACATTTTCACAGAAAGAGCAACACCCGGAAAAGGAATCAGTACTTTAGACTGTCGGGTATGGGAAGTGTTCAGAAGTAATCTGATAAAACACTTCTTTACAAAAAGAATGGCTGTTTCATGGCATACACCCAAATTCATAAGGGTATCCAAAAATAAATAAAGAGGCATTAATTACTTTTATACTGTAATAAAAAAATATTAACATACATTTAAATTACGAGTTATGCGCGCTATAGGGAATTTAGCGAATGCAACAAAAGTTTCGTTATTTAGCTCCATATCGCACAAAAAACAAGCTCTGTTTTGACGTGCTCGTGCTACTGGTCTCAGATGGCGGTACGGATCTTGTTGTTATAGGGTGTAACGCAAGCTTTTTAGCCTCAACACAAACTTGTAATGGCTGCGCTATCAGAATCCCATGAAAAAACATGACGTTGCATTACAGTCTAAAAGGCTTGCGGTACAGCTATTCCGACAAGACTTGTAATGACATGCGTTGCTGTGTTAACGCTGAAATTACCATTTTTTCAGCGATTAAAAGACGAACGCACAACTCATAATCTACCTGATACTCTTTTAACTGAGTTAAATCTGTCTAATCAGCCTCAGTAGAAGAAATACAAATAGATAAGGAAAACCTAAGTTACAATATGGAGGCACCCCTTTACTTTATGGAGACTAAAACTTAACAATAAATTGTTTTAAATATATGAAAAACTTTTAAAAATCAAAAGTTTATATTTTTACCTGTACAGTTTTCAGTTGTAATTCTTCTATTTGCTGAGGGATAGTCTTAATAAAGTGATTAAGCCACACAAGGCTCTTGTTTCGGTCCTGTGCTTTGTCTTCTTTCAGGTAATACACTAGCCGGAGGGCTTTGGCTTCTAACACTGTATCTGCTGGTCCCAGTTTCACACCTCCAAGGTACATTCCCAGGAATGTTCTATTCTGAAACATGGGGTAAGTCACATTTACTTTTTCTATCAGCTCAGGGTTATCTTGCACTGCAGATATGAGTGGATTGGGTGACAGGCAATTGGGACCTTGAATTTCTGCACACAGTTGCTGATATCCAAAATCTACTTCACTTCCAAATTCTGGTATTGTTATATTCAAGCTTCTTACTGCCTTATCCAGCTTCAGAAGCTCTTGAAATGTGTTAATATCAAGGACATTTGTGGATGTACTGACAGCAATAAGAGAAGCAAATGCCCCTTCAGTAAACAGCCTCTGTGCAGAAAACTGTCCTGAGTCATTTACTGGGAAGTGATCCATTATGAACTTCCTCTCATTCTTAGCTGGTCCTCCAGTTGGAGTAAACTGCTCTTCTATGTCATTAGATTGCCTCTGAGATAAAAAAATAAATCCGGCTCCTAAGCCAGCAGATATAGCAATGGGAATAATTAGAAACCACCAAGGAAATCTGCCAACAAGCCTTCCAAGCATACGAAACCCAGCGGAAAGTGGCCGTTCCAGGCAATTTGTGTTATTCAAAGCCAACATTATTGGAAAGTATCTGGCTTATTTTGAGGATGATTGAGATGCTGGAGGTCTGAAATTTTACTGTTGGAAGAAAAAGACAAGTCAACATTCCAAATACTAATCAAGCTATAAGTGATCTTTAACATATTAGTCATACCTATGTTTTTTCCAATACAGGACATTTAAATAGTTATAAGGAATATACATATTGCATGTTATAACCAGTGGTAGGATAAAGCCTGTCAGGGTATCTGTGAATGTCAGTAGATACATCCTGTGTAATGCAAATCTGGGGTCAGAAATTGGATGCCTTGCTGATTACACATCAGAATTCAGCTCAGACCCCTCTCCCCACTCACTATGCTAAATGACACCTTTGTTCAACACATTTGCTCAGATCAAAATCTATGACTTAAACAATTTCCCTGATAATTACCTAGTCCAGGATACCCCCTGGGGGGCAGGAGCCCAAGAGTCTAAAAACTGACCTTTGAGGCTCAGAAAGATAGTAATTAACACTTACTTGGAAATCAAATGTTAGATCACAAAGCCTCTTGGATAATCTCAATACACATCCTGGTCAGGTAGGAACATATGCCAAAGTTCACTTACAGGCATGTAAAAACAGTTTGAGATTTTAAATAACCTATATTAAAAATTTTCAAAATATTTAATTCATACCTTAGTATGGTTTAAATATAAATAGATAAGTCTAAAAGATTGTCTGTTTGTATAATATTAAATACGAAGTTAATTGAATAATAGCTGCATTGGTAGATTTAAAATAATGACACTGTTTCTTTTATTTCCAGACATCTGAGGAACAGATTAGGCTCCAAATGGGGCTAATAAATGCTGTTACAGAAGTGCCGATCCTGAGTCCTATCATATAGTTATACACTAAATATGTATAATAACTGGAAAAGATGACAATTGTAAAATATTAATTGAATCCATGCTGAAAATATTATAATTCTTCTAAATCCTTTCATAGAAAGAATGACTTTTAAACGCATTTTTTAAATACGTAATATACTCATGTTTAGTATGAAAATACTCAGGTTAAATAGTATTATATGGTCCCACACATATTGGACATTATTTGCTGATACTGGAAATTAAAGTGTATTTAATAAACACTTTAAAAGTTAGATATTAAACTGTTAGCAGTATTGATGGTGAGACTGCATTTATGGTTGTCTGCTGCCCTCTAGTGGTTTATGCGAGAATTACAGCCAAACGGGTTAACTGTTAAAACCCATACATTCCCAGTAAGCCAATGAAATGTTCAGCTTTGAGGGCCAATGGGAGACAAGCTTCGATAAGGGCCTATCCATTTCTTGTGAGAATTATTAAAGAAAAGGAGAGGTTTAGATTGAATACATTTTGCCACACACACTAGACAAGGAGGACAGACTCAAACATGCAGCATAACTTTTGACTGAGAGAGAAACACACAGATTTATATTATGTACCTCTCTGCAATTTTGGGACACTTTCTTAGAATAGAAAGATAACAATTTTGAGGCCTGTACCCTTGTGAATAGTGGATAAAACCTTCTTATATGACCTACAAGAAACCCCAGAAGCTGAATTCTCATAATGGTTATTTGGTAGAGTATACTGGTATTTAAATATTAATGTTTAGAAATAATTTTTATATTTAAATATCATGTTAATTACAGCTATTGCTATGTATATTTTAGAATTTATTTTATTGTGGCTGAATAGGAGGTTATTCCAGGCCAGACATATTGGCATGTGAATTGGCTGTTGCATTAATAATACAGTATATATAATTTCTGGTGTTTAACTGAAGTTATATAGAACCATTTGTGGGCTAAATAGTTTAATTATACTTGTCTGGAAGTTATCTTAAATCTATTGAGATTTAGTAAGATTTGTGTGAAGTATCTTGTTATATTGTTTAACTAAACACTGTTAAGTTAGCAGTCCATATTCTGGTATTTTCATTGTTATATTTTAACAAGTGACTCATTGTGAGTAAGGTTAATTTTTAGAGGTGAATTTTATAATCTGTTTTGTATAGAAAATTGTAACAGACATATAATTGCTTCATAATCTAGTTTCTACATAAATATAATTTAAGGTGTCTATAAAGGTAACTAATCTAGAATTAAGGAACAAATATTGATTTTAATAAATATATTGTTACATATATACATTTTATTGGTTGGCAATTGCTAAAATAAGTTCTCCAACATTTTACTGGAGATTACTGCTGATATAATAATAAATTATATTGTAAGCCTTGTATATATCAACAAGCCGGTTCTCACAGGTTTATGTGATCTGGTTCCTAAAGTTTCCCAGGATCGCATGAACCAGTATGCGAGCTGGATGGGTATCGCACTGCCACCGGGCAGCTTTGACTTAATGGCGGTGATCGCACTATTTGGTCTCCTCTATCTGCCACCTGCACACTAAGTCCACCTAATATCCGAGGTTTATAAGGTACAAACTTATTAAGGTGCAAAATAAGCCAAGGTACAAAAACAGCATTTTAGATACATGCTGTTTTTTTTTTACCTGCGGATATTTTACTCTATATATTATAAATGATAAATCTTTGTTTTATCCTGATGTTTCCTTTTATTAAGCCAGTGTAGGGTAAGAGCACAGAATCAGAGGTTAGCGCTTCACAGTGGTGCTATTGGCTGAGAGTGGATCTCGTGACTCCACTTGGATGGTCCCTGCAGTTTGTAAAACACTGTGATATTGAGCAATCCCTGTGTCTTCACTACTGATTGGCAACCCCGCAGGAAAAAGAATGCCTTCAGGAAGTCTGCAATCACACACTAACAAAAAGGTATTGTGTTCATCCTCCTATTATATATATGCGTGAAAAAAGTTTTAAAAGGTCAAGACAGATTGTGTATGGCACGCTCCTAGAGGTACTTTTTACTTTTTATCTTTACATCTGCAGCAAGAACTTTTATTTTTTCAAGCCAAATTGTGCAAACCTTATTATTTAAAAAGTTTATATCAGCTTATTTACTGTTTTACTAATTACCCCATAGCAATCTTTTATTATGTTCTTGTTATTGGGTAAGAGCCCAGGTCCCACTCCCCATTAACCATTGTAGTGCCTGATCCCAGCAGCTTTGGTGCTGTGTTTTGAAGGCAGATGGCCTGGCAGTGATGCACCGGTTAACTAACAGAGCTCTTATGTGCCGTCAGGCTGTTATGATACCTACAAATGTGTGTCCCTCTCAGTTGGCCTTATCAGTCAGTAACGATTAATGTACAGAATCAATAATGCAGTATTAGATGAAAAGTAAATATACACAGTTTCTATTTTATTTCCGGCAAAAAATATTGTTGATGTGTATAAAAAGTGCTCTTTCGTATGATTGATAATATATTTTGAGTACTATATTCCCTTCAAAGATAGGAAACATTCTAATTTCTTGTTAAAGTCGGATTTGCTAAGCAATGCACTACTGCAACCTAGCGGAACAAGAAGCATATGGTGGTGGTAAGGTTAGACCGATGTTAGGGAAATTTTATAAATATATCAATGAAACTTTAGAAATATAACAATGAAAAGGTCCAAAAAGTGACATTTCCATCGCTGTAATTAATTTTTTTGTTTTTTTTGGTCCTTTCTACAGCTCCCCCAATCGTTACTGAAGTACCTCCAAATACTAGTGCTGTTAATACGTTTATCAGATGTTTTTACTATTTTAACATTATTTGACTGTTATTTCTAATACTACAAAACAAATATATACAGCACCTTACCAACTCCTCCTCACATGTGCACAACAGGGATAGGGTTGCTGCATCCAACCTTTTGGACATTAGGGGCCATTGCATCTAGTTTACACATCCAAAATAGTTATTTTTGCTTTAAAGGGACAGTCTTCACCATAATTTTTTTTTCAAAAGATAGATAATCCCTTTATTACCCATTCCCCAGTTTTGCATAACCAACACAGTTATAATAATACACTTTTTACCTCTGTGATTATCTTGTATCTAACCCATCTACAGACTGCCCCCTTATTTCCATTCTTTTGACAGAATTGCATTTTAACCAATCAGTGTTTACTCCTAGTTAACTCCACGTGCGTTAGCACAGTGTTATCTATATGAATCACATGAAATAACACCCTCTAGTGGTGAAAAACTGTCAAACTGCATTCAGCTTAGAGGCGACCTTCAAGGTCTAAGAAATTAGCATATGAACCTCCTAGGTTTAGCTTTCAACTAAGAATACCAAGAGAACCAAGCAAAATTGGTGATAAAAGTAAATTGGAAAGTTGTTTATAATTACATGCCCTATCTGAGTAATGAAAGTTTATTTTGGATTAGACTCTACCTTTAACATAACTTCCCAATTTCCCTCCTTGGTTTCCTCACACTATCTATGACCTTCCAACATAATTGGCTGATACCATGGCCACTTTCTAGAAAATGTGCAGACGCAGAGGCATCTTTATTCCCACAGCTAATATTTGATCTATGCTCATTAATTCTCTTACTTACCATCCTTGTTGTTTCACCAATATCAATTTTTGAACATGGTCATTTTAATGAGGTATAGTAATAATTTATTTGGTATTTATATATTGTTTTTGGATGTAAAAACTCCTTACCCCTAATCACTGAATTGCAATTCCCACAATGATTTAGATAGAGCATGCAATTTTAAGCAACTTTGTAATTTACTCCTATTACCAATTTTTCTTCATTCTCTTGCTTTCTTTATTTAAAAAGCAGGAATGTGAAGCTTAAGAGCCAGCCCATTTTTGGTTAAGAACCTGGGTTATGCTTGCTTATAGGTTTGCTAAATGTAACCACCAATAAGCAAGCGCTATCCATGGTGCTGAACCTAAAATGGGCTGACACTTCAACTTTAAATTCATGCTTTTTAAATAAAAATAGCAAGAGAATGAAGAAAAATCGATAGTAGGAGTAAATTAGAAAGTTGCTTAAACTTGCATGTTCTATCTGAATCATGAAATAAAAAATGTGGGTTTAGTATCCCTTTAACTTACTTTCAATTAGTTTTTTTGGGTATCCTCTATCCAAATTTTTTTTACCTGTTTAGTCTATCTGTTATGATTACGCCATCACGTACAATTCAATTTATACAAATGAGTTGGCTATATGGTAACAACTCAATGAGTTTAGGATTGTGAAAACTGTTTAACATGTTATGTAACATGATATTTTTGTCAGTTGGCTTACTATAGGTATCGAATTTAAGACCCTTGATTTTGGGGTATCTATATACTCTTCTATCCAAAAAACTAATAGATTATTCACTGTATTCTACAGAATTTTTTAATTCCCATTACTGCACCATTTATTTCTTGTACAAAAGTCATCAATGATTCAATGTCATCCCCTTATACCAAACACATCATCGATGTATCTCCACCATCTAATTTAAGACCCTTGATTTTGGAATCTATATATACTCTTCTATCCAAAAAACTAATAGATTATTCACTGTATTCTACAGATTTTTTTTAATCCCATTACTGGGCCATTTATTTAATGTACAAAAGCCTGCAATGATTCAATGTCACCCCCCATATACCAAACATATCATCAATGTATCCACTATATTCTTCCAAACTGAATGAATAAGGTATTTTCAAATACATATTTCTCCTCAAATTTACCCATATATATGTTGGCATATGTAGGGGTGACATTCGAACCCATGGCAGTACCCTGTCTTTGGATATAAAAAGAATCTTGAAACAATAATAATTGTGATATAATAACACCCTTAATAATTCCTCAATAAAGGCTAATTGCTTCTCATCAAATTGTTGACTAGTGTACAAGGTTTTTCTCACTGCTCCTGTCCCACATTTATGTCTTATTGATGTATACAGATTTCCCACATCTAGGGTATATAAAATATATTTTTTATCCAGTAACTCTAAGTGTTTTATTTTTTATGGTGAATTCACTAGTGTCCTTTTATATAAGAGCTTAATTGTTCCACATAAGGTTGTAAAATGTTGTCTAAAAACTTACATTTAAAAAAAACTGAATTTACACTTGCCACAACTGGACGGCCTGGTGGCTGTTCACAGTTCTTATGAATTTTTGGTAGTGTGTATAACACGGGCACTACTGGATTGGAGTTAAAGAAATTTTTTTTTTTACTTATTGTCAATGTTTAAATTCACTGCACATTGCAGCATACTACTAATTTATTTTTGTATTGAGTTAGTTGGATCTAAATCAACCTTCAAATAAACAGTGGATTCTATCAGCTGCCCAATATCTCTTGTATATAATATTATTTTTCCAAACAAAAGAAAAAAGAGAGAGACTATGGGATATACAATACTCTCCTATATAGAAAGGGAAAAGAAACAGCACACAGATAGATATAAGTTAGAGCTGTAAATGTATTTACCAAAAACACCACTACCACCTGGTTATGCTCACAGAGCTCAGTGAAATAAAAACATTATTACAACATATGGGAAATAAACAGCAACAAGGAATATTACACATGCAAATGGACATCTACTATCAAGGCTGCACATAAAATAATCTGAAACCAAACATAAAGTGTAAGCACGGCTATATTCAAGGTCAATCAGTTTCACAGTTTCACTGCACATAAAGTTCTCTAAAATCAGAAAATTTCCACAGATACGGCTGCGCTCTAGGTCAGTAAAATGCATAGTCAAATGATATTACCACTTGCAAGCTGGCTGTAAGCATCTCCAGCTGGTCAGTGTGCGTATATTCAAACCATACACGTCTTCTCCGAAAGGGAAATATTCATTGGCAAATTGATTTTCCAAACTCACATTTCTGCATATGCATGCCAATAAGCATAGGAAGGTTACAGTCCTTAATGCCAAAGTCTGCTTAGCAGTTGAAATGCTGCAGGATGTCACACAGGCATGGAAAAACTCTCCCAAACGGCTGCTATATCTTTGAAAGCTTAGATTTTTAAAAATTCCCATATGTGATTTTAGAGAAATAAACTGGTGATAGACATCTCTCACCAGTGCTGGGATAACACATAAATACCAACGCACGTTTCACCCCCACATCAAGTATTTGTCTCAGGGGCTTCATCAGGACTGTAACCTCCCTATCCTTAATGGTGTGCATATGCAGAAATGTGGTTTGAATATACGCACACTGACCAGCTGGAGACGCTGACAGCCTATGACGATCAGCCTTTGTGGCCAGCTGGAACCAATCACGAATGAGTGAGTAAAAGATTAGTCACTCCCTCATCATACTTCAGGCTACCAGATAGATACGGTCAGAGTTTGAGAAGAGGAATAAGCGTACTGTTCGATCGTATATGACACAAGAAGTATACCTCCGGATAAGCTTGCAAGTGGTAATATCTTGTGACTGTGCATTTTACTGACCTAGAGTGCAGCTGTATTTGTGGTCATTTTCTGATTTCAGAGAACTTTATGTGCAGTCAAACTGTGAAACTGACTGACCTTGAATATAGCCGTGCTTACGCTTTATGTTTGGTTTCAGATTATTTTATGTACAGCCTTAATAGTAGATGTCCGTTTGCATGTGTAATATTTGTTGTTGCTGTTTATTTCCCATATGTCGTAATAATGTTTTTATTCCACTGAGCTCTGTAAGCATAACCAGGTGGAAGTGGTGTTTTTGGTAAATAAATTTACACCTCTAACTTATATCTATCTGTGTGCTGTTTATTTTCCCTTTCTATATAGGACAGTATTGTATGTCCCATATTCTTTTTTTTCTTTTATTATTTAAATTTAACGGGAAGCACCAGATTTTTTTATTGAGTAGTATTGACTCCTCTCTCTTTCTCTTATAAAATTTTGAATACTCTTTTTCCATTAGAACCGTGGCTCTGCCCTTAACAGCTTATTTAATTATAAAATTTTTATCTTTAAAGGATCATCTTTGTCATGTTATGTCTAGTTCTTTTATCCTTATAAGCTCTTTTTTTAACCCCTTAATGACCACAATGTACCCTGTATGTCACTGGTCGTTAAGGTTTTTTTCAGGACATAATAGCACAAGTCTAGCAAGAACACGCTATTAATGCACTCCCTCCAGCAGGCTTTGTGGAATAGAGCAGTCTCAACGCTGGTGGCAAGACCGCGCTATAAAACAATCAAGTCCCAAAAAAAGGCCAGCGACATACAGGGTATGTCGCTGGTCCTTAAGGATATCTATATCTCTATTAACTAATGATACAAATGTCTCAATACTATGGTTACTTAACGGTGGACTAAACCTACTTTTGTTTCTCAAATAAACTTATTTAGAGTAAAAGTGTAATCTCCCTTCTGATCTTGTTGTAATACATTTATTTTATCACCACAGTTTTTACCCATAACATTGTTAATATTATCAACAGAAAAATAACTTTTTAATCTCAATGTCCTGAAAATATATTTAAATCCTTTTTAAGTTGGAAAAATTCCATTCCCTTGTATGTACAGAATGACAGTCCTTTGTTTAACAATTTTAACTCCACATCATCAAGGCGAGATTTAGAGATATTTACCACTAATGCTGGTGAGTTTTCAGCCCCTCTGACATTGCTGACTGCAGCTGTATTGATATTGATGCTGACTGCGACCTCTCTCTTGCTCCCTGCTCCGTGTGTGTGGTATTTTTGCAGACTCCTCGCCACCTCCATCACTGGCAGTGTCCTCTGAAAAACTCTCCCCTGAGGACATGGATTCAGCTGATATCTTGTGCTACCAGCACCATGTTGTTGACCACGCCGATTTCCTCATTGTCAAAAACATTTAGAGCCCCTCTGACGACCTTCGATATCGGAGATGCTCCATTTGTAAACTCTGCCGGTAAGATAATCCTGCTCATCCCAAGCAAATTTTGATTTTGTTCTGCTCTTGCAGTTGTTTCTTTAAATCTTCAATCTTCGCATCTACATCTTTAATCATCCGGTCACACTCATCCATAGTGCAAACATTTTTCAGCTCTTATTTTGTGTCAGAGATTTCTTTCCTCTGCACTTCCATTTCTTTCTGCAGATATTCAACAGTAAGGACAATCAAATCATAGGAGCATTTGTTCACAATATATATTTAAACTTCTTGCAATATACTGCATTATTAACCATCAGAGTAGGTTGTGTTGACATTCTCAATCTCTAGGGATTCTTGTAACTCTATGATATTCAGCAAGTGTTGTTGAGTGTAAATTCCACATCATATATTTTCTAGCCATTCTTTCATATGCTTTACTGGAACTTTCAGTTGGAAGTGATCTTAAAAACTCTCGAGAGCCTTTTACCAAAGTGATTATTATTGCAGCATCAGCCTCTGTATATTAAAAGACCTTAGACCCATCATTCTTATCATCAAGTTCCATGTTCATAGCTTTAGTGAGTAGCACTAGTATATCAGGCATCAGCACTTATCCACAAAACAAATATATACAGCACCTTACCAACTCCTCCTCACATGTGCATGACAGGGATAGGGTTGCTGCATCCACCCTCAGAGGCCACAGACATCATCATATGGCACACATGGAGCAAGAGAGAGTCGTGGTCAGCATCAATATCAATACAGCCACAGTCAGCAAGTTCAGAGGGGCCTGAAACCTCACCAGTGTTAGGCCTAGATTTGGAGTTTGGCGGTAGCCGTGAAAACCAGCGTTAGAGGCTCCTAACGCTGGTTTTGGCCGCCCGCTGGTATTTGGAGTCAGTGATTAAAGGGTCTAACGCTCACTTTTCAGCCGCGACTTTTCCATACCGCAGATCCCCTTACGTCAATTGCGTATCCTATCTTTTCAATGGGATCTTTCTAACGCTGGTATTTAGAGTCGTTTCTGAAGTGAGCGTTAGAGCTCTAACGACAAAACTCCAACCGCCTGAAAATAGCAGGAGTTAAGAGCTTTCTGGGCTAACGCCGGTATATAAAGCTCTTAACTACTGTACCCTAAAGTACACTAACACCCATGAACTACCTATGTACCCCTAAACCGAGGTCCCCCCACATCGCCGACACTCGATTTAAATTTTTTAACCCCTAATCTGCCGACTGCCACCTACGTTATCCTTATGTACCCCTAATCTGCTGCCCCTAACACCGCCGACCCCTATATTATATTTATTAACCCCTAATCTGCCCCCCTCAACGTCGCCGACACCTGCCTACACTTATTAACCCCTAATCTGCCGAGCGGACCTGAGCGCTACTATAATAAAGTTATTAACCCCTAATCCGCCTCACTAACCCTATCATAAATAGTATTAACCCCTAACCTGCCCTCCCTAACATCGCCGACACCTACCTTCAATTATTAACCCCTAATCTGCCGAGTGGACCTCACCGCTACTATAATAAATGTATTAACCCCTAAAGCTAAGTCTAACCCTAATACTAACACCCCCCTAACTTAAATATAATTTACATCTAACGAAATAAATTAACTCTTATTAAATAAATGATTCCTATTTAAAGCTAAATACTTACCTGTAAAATAAACCCTAATATAGCTACAATATAAATTATAATTATATTATAGCTATTTTAGGATTAATATTTATTTTACAGGCAACTTTGTAATTATTTTAACCAGGTACAATAGCTATTAAATAGTTAAGAACTATTTAATAGTTACCTAGTTAAAATAATAACAAAATTACCTGTAAAATAAATCCTAACCTAAGATATAATTAAACCTAACACTACCCTATCAATAAATTAATTAAATAAACTACCTACAATTACCTACAATTAACCTAACACTACACTATCAATAAATTAATTAAACACAATTCCTACAAATAAATACAATTAAATAAACTAGCTAAAGTACAAAAAATAAAAAAGAACTAAGTTACAAAAAATAAAAAAATATTTACAAACATAAGAAAAATATTACAACAATTTTAGGCAGGTTTAGGCTAGCAGCGCAACTTTGCAAGCCCCACGGCATGCCCACAACATTCATAGCGAAATTGGGCAGGGGAGAAGCAAAGTACAAACAAGCAAAAGCAGCCGGGAAAACTATTTGTTGAAATTGCAGCACTGGCTCAAGGGGCAAAAAAATTGTGTGTCTACATCTTCCCCAGTCCCACCAATGTTCGCAAATGCCAGCCCCTCTAATAAAAAAAATCTATGCATCTCAACATTGTATTTCTTTGAATTTCAATAAAATTAAAAAAAAAAAAAAAAAAAAAAAAAATTTTTTTTTTTTTTTTTGTGTCACCCCCTGGTGGGTGTCACCCGGGTGCGGCCAGCCCCCCCCCGCCCCCCCCTAGTGACGCCACTGATTTTCAGGCGGCTGGAATTTTGTCGTTAGAGCTCTAACGCTCACTTCAGAAACGACTCTAAATACCGGCGTTAGAAAGATCCCATTGAAAAGATAGGATACGCAAATGGCGTAGGGGGATCTGCGGTATGGAAAAGTCGCGGCTGAAAAGTGAGCGTTAGACCCTTTAATCACTGACTCCAAATACCAGCGGGCGGCCAAAACCAGCGTTAGGAGCCTCTAACGCTGGTTTTGACGGCTACCGCCGAACTCCAAATCTAGGCCATAGAATTTTGAGCTTAGTACAGGAGCATATCAGATATTTTAACATATGTTTACAATCCAATTTATTGTTGTAGCCTAGTATCTAACAATCAAAAGAAAAAGAAAAGAAAAAGGAACCTCAGATTTTCACTTTTTTCCATTCCTTTAGAAATAGTTCCCTTAGTAAGCCTTTAGGACCTCCCGGGCCCAGTTCTTTACATAAGTGTTGCATAGGGAAAAGCAGTAACATAATAAACAACAGTGAACATTAAACATAAACAACCTGCTGATATGAGGACGAAAAAACATCACAGGGATGTTACAATTATTGAATAACTTATCAGGTTGCTGCCTGAATGAATGTAAGTAATATTATACGAAAACTGTGTGAAAGGATATTTCCCCGCAGTGAAAAAAAAGAATAACATATAAGTCTTTTATAGCGGGGGAAGAAAGATATTGAAGTAGAAGTAGAACTACCGTGTGGCAAGTTTTTATATGTAGATTCCTTATTATAGAAATGCACAGTTATGCAATATGAAGCAAGGATATAAGGTTCAAACTTCAATACATAAGAAAAATATGATTATATTTGCGGTATTTATCAAGGAAACCGCATTAAAACACGTCAAGCATATTTACGGATGCCTGAGTGTATTGGTGGTAGGGGGGAGTTATATATATAAATATAACAAGCAAGAGTAGGAATTAGTTATGAAAACAACAGAAATATCAAGTAAGACCTCTGGGACGCACGGTTGGCACACAGTGATATGGTGGGAGTGACAACTAAGTATGGTCTAGGCATTATAGCTAGTAGTGTCAACCTTGATTAAAAATTATCTCTAAGCTGGAGTAATGTAATTATATATATGGCGTATATTAGCTCACAAAAGGTTGCCGGAAGTTACTTTAAATAGTCAAACCATGGTGGGGTGGAAAACAGCAGAAATATATGTAAAACTTAAATTTGTGGGTAGGGGGGGGGGGGGTGAAGGGTGGCAATATAAGTAATTAGCTTGGGACATTAGACAGGTGACTGATATGGGTTAACAATAAGGGAGGGAGGGAGGTGGTACAGGGAATACCATAGTTCTAAATGGGGAGGGGGGGGGAGAAGAAATCTGACCAATTGTCTAACCAGAAGTGCCTTTATAGGGCCTTTTAATAAATGTAATATTAATGGGTTCATTATTACGCCTTTGCCGAAATACCAATGTATAGAAAAATGCTACCTAAGTGGGGGTAACCTCTAGATATGTCATGAGACTAAGACGATCGTTGAGATGGTCAATTATGTGATTGCTCGTATTAGTTCAGGATAAACCAATCGTTTGCATCAACTCTATGATCCTAAAAAAGATAATGTAGTCTGCTCTCTGGGTATGGGCCCTATACCCGACAGCAAGGGATCTATATAAGTGAACATGTTTCTGCAACTAAAATATCATAACATAGCAAATCTACCATTAAGAAAGACAATGGTAAATTCTAAACTGAGCAAGTAAAACAATATTGTCTAGCTATTATACATGCATACACATTTATATATAAGAGAGACAAACCCCACCACATTTCATTCCATACATAACATTATGTTCAGCATACCCGGTAGTGATTATGTGGCGGGTAGAACAGATATATTGAAGTCTGGCTTTCATATCTACCCAATATACAATAGTTATCAATAAGACTTTGAGATTAAAAATAAATAAGTAAATAAAAGAAATAAAATAACAGGGCTGTATATTTCCCCTATCATACAAAAACATTAATGGGCTAAAATTAAGTCTTGACTCCCCTCTGGTGGCGAGAAGTAGCAACGGCATCTGCTATGAAATTGTATTAATTTTACTCAAGTGATATAAAATTATAGGGCTTAAAAGAAGGCCACTCAACTAAGTTACTATGGTAAATTGAATGTTAAACAGCCTCTTAGTGAATTTGTCATAAAGGAGCAGCAGAGAATCTTAGGTTAACATAAAGAAAAAACATAATATACCCAATATTTCTATAGCACTGTAGTTTTCCCAAAGTTTATAGCTCATGGAAAAGCAAAGTCTATGACTTTTATGGCAGAGTCCCAATGCTGGACATCTCAAGCATATATAAGTTAAACCAACTCCTAAACTCTGAGGTATTAGGGCATATGAAGTCATTGAAGTGTGGCAGTCTTTAACATAAGAAAAGTAGAGCCAAAAGGAAAAGCAGGGGCGAAAATAACAGTGAGGATATATAAATGCAGTACATATAGCCAAATTGAGGGGCTGAAGTGATATTTCTCTCACCAAGGTCCTCCTTTAGTATATTCTGCCCAATTACCCCACGCCAGACGTTGGGAGCAAATATAGGTAGAGCAGCAAGTCCTTTTCCGCGAACCAAAACCTCTCTGCTGCCGTCAGGATAGCGTGGAATGCTGTATGTATGAAAGAGGCCACAGAAAGGAAGCAGCTACCAAGTGTGTCAGCCCATCGTAAGTTATTAAGTATAGGCAGTATCAGGGTTGGATTCACCATGACCGCCAACGTAGATCTAACGTTCTTACCACTGTCCTCATAGTCAACCATAGGTAGATTTTCTCCTCTGGGGGGCTCTCCGATGCCCACCGCACCGGCTCTTCTCCCTTGTGTCTGCCCCAACTTTGCAGCACTTGTGATATGTCGGCTGTCAGCCACAGAATTTGGTTGCGTAGTAACCCAACAGCAGTCTGGCCTAGGCAACTGTCTCGGCTGAAGTGGACAGAACTCTGGTGAGTCCCAGATCTCTATGTTGGCTGCACATCTCATCGAGACCTCAATATCTCTCGCTGAGTAGTCAGGCTTCGTTGGTTCAACAGTGCGTGGTAGCGGGACAACGCCATCTTGGATGACAAGTTGCGCAGTTGATTGTGTGAGCCATCTGGAAATTATCACTAACATTTCAGAGTGGTGTCGCTTCAACAGCTCGGATATCTTCTCTTCTAGTTGTATTGTAGGCATGGTTCTTTAAATGAAATAGTAAGGTGAACACCCTGGTGGTTCCGATGTCTAATATCTATTGTATCCTATAAGCTGGGTAGCAGGGGTCAAAACCACACTTCCAAAGTTGCCAAACCACTTCTTCAAGGGACAAAACACATCTCTATATCCTCATGAGCCAATATAGTCTCTTCAAAATTATCCAAAATTTGATAAAGTTACTGAAAGTTATGTGCCATTGCAGAGCTCCCTAGAAATGCGACTTGCCAGCTCAGCTACTTGCTCCGCCCCCCTAGCTAATTTATTTAATTGTATTTATTTGTAGGAATTGTGTTTAATTAATTTATTGATAGTGTAGTGTTAGGTTAATTGTAGGTAATTGTAGGTAGTTTATTTAATTGATTTATTGATAGGGTAGTGTTAGGTTTAATTATATCTTAGGTTAGGATTTATTTTACAGGTAATTTTGTTATTATTTTAACTAGGTAACTATTAAAATAGTTCTTAACTATTTAATAGCTATTGTACCTGGTTAAAATAATTACAAAGTTGCCTGTAAAATAAATATTAATCCTAAAATAGCTATAATATAATTATAATTTATATTGTAGCTATATTAGGGTTTATTTTACAGGTAAGTATTTAGCTTTAAATAGGAATAAGTTATTTAATAAGAGTTAATTTATTTCGTTAGATGTAAATTATATTTAAGTTAGGGGGGTGTTAGTATTAGGGTTAGACTTAGCTTTAGGGGTTAATACATTTATTATAGTAGCGGTGAGGTCCGCTCGGCAGATTAGGGGTTAATAATTGAAGGTAGGTGTCGGCGATGTTAGGGAGGGCAGATTAGGGGTTAATACTATTTATGATAGGGTTAGTGAGGTGGATTAGGGGTTAATAACTTTATTATAGTAGCGCTCAGGTCCGCTCGGCAGATTAGGGGTTAATAAGTGTAGGCAGGTGTCGGCGACGTTGAGGGGGGCAGATTAGGGGTTAATAAATATAATATAGGGGTCGGCGATGTTAGGGCAGCAGATTAGGGGTACATAGGGATAACGTAGGTTGCGGCGGTTTACGGAGCGGCAGATTAGGGGTTAAAAAAAATATGCAGGGGTCAGCGATAGCGGGGGCGACAGATTAGAGGTTAATAAGTGTAAGGTTAGGGGTGTTTAGACTCGGGGTTCATGTTAGAGTGTTAGGTGCAGACGTAGGAAGTGTTTCCCCATAGGAAACAATGGGGCTGCGTTAGGAGCTGAACGCTGCTTTTTTGCAGGTGTTAGGTTTTTTTTCAGCTCAAACAGCCCCATTGTTTCCTATGGGAGAATCGTGCACGAGCACGTTTTTGAGGCTGGCCGCGTCCGTAAGCAACTCTGGTATCGAGAGTTGCATTTGCGGTAAAAATGCTCTACGCTCGCTCCTTTTTTGGAGCCTAACGCAGCATTTGTTTGAACTCTCGATACCAGAGTTAAATTTATGGTGCGGCCAGAAAAAAACCCGCTGAGCGTTAACAGCCCTTCTACAGCCAAACTCCAAATCAAGGCCTTAGTGTTCAATATCTCTAAATCTCACCTTTGGTGATGAGTTAAAAGTGTTAAACAAAGAACTGTCATTCTGTACATACAAGGTAACAGACTTTTTCAATTTGAAAAGGATATGTTATTATTTTCTTATTATCAGTTATATGTAGAGCACCAACAGATTCCACAGCGATATAAACATAGGCGGTATACAAGGTAACATTTATAGGGATCATATGGGTAGAGCGCCCTGCTGAGAGTTGCACTGTTGTAGTCAGCTCTTATGAAGGTGATTTGAAAACAGTTGCGCCTAGATTACGAGTTTTGTCGGTAAGGCTGTGCGTTGCTAACGCTCCTTTTTTCTTACCGCTCCCTTTAAACAACCCTGGTATTATGAGTTTTCTTTAAGCCGGCGTTAGCCTCAGAAAAGTGAGCGATGAGCAAAATTTAGCTCCACATCTCACTGTAATACCAGCACTGCTTACGGTAGCGGTAAGCTGGCAAAACGTGCTCGTGCACGATTTCCCCATAGGAAACAATGGGGCTGAGACGGCTGAAAAAAACCTAACACCTGCAAAAAAGCAGCGTTCAGCTCCTAACGCAGCCCCATTGTTTCCTAAGGGAAAATAAGTTATGTCTGCCCCTAACACCCTAACATGAACCCTGAGTCTAAACACCCCTATTATTACACTTATTAACCCTTAATCTGCCGCCCCCGACATCGTCGCCACCTGCATTATATTATTAACCCCTAATCTGCCGCTCTGGACTCTGCCGCCACCTACATTATACTAATGAACCCCTAATCTGCTGCCCCTAACATCGCCGAACCCTACATTATAGTTATTAACCCCTAATCTGCCCCCCCAAAGTTGCCGCAACTATATTAAATATATTAACCCCTAATCTGCCACCGCCAACGTCGCCGCCACTATAATAAAGTTATTAACCCCTAAACCTAAGTCTAAGCCTAACCCTAACACCCCCCTAACTTAAATATAATTTAAATTAAACAAAATTAATTTAACATAATTAAATAAATTAATCCTATTTAAAACTAAATACTTACCGATAAAATAAATCCTAAAATAGCTACAATATAACTAATAGTTACATTGTAGCTAGCTTAGGATTTATATTTATTTTACAGGCTACTTTGTATTTATTTTAACTAGGTACAATAGTTATTAAATAGTTATTAACTATTTAATAAATACTTAGCTAAAATAAGTACGAAATTACCTGTAAAATAAATCCTAACCTAAGTTACAATTACCCCTTACACTACACTATCATTAAACTAATTACCTAAACTACCTACAATTAATTACAATTAAATGAAATAAACTAAATTATGAAAAAAACAAACACTAAATTACAGAAAAAAAAAGAATTACAAGAATTTTAAACTAATTACACCTAATCCGCCTAATAAAATAAAAAAGCCCCCCAAAATAATAAAATTTCCTTACCCTATACTAAATTACAAATAGCCCTTAAAAGGGCCTTTTGTGGGGCATTGCCTCACAGTAATCAGCTCTTTTACCTGTAAAAAAAAATACAATACCCCCCCAACAGTAAAACCCACCCAATCCCCCCTTAAAAAAACCTAACACTAACCCCCTGAAGATCACCCTACCTTGAGCCGTCTTCACCCAGCCGGGCACAAGTGATCCTCCAGAGGGTCCGAAGTCTCCGATCGGGGCAGAAGAGGTCCTCCAGATGGCAGAAGGCTTCATCCAGGCGGCATCTTGTATCTTCATCCTTCCGGAGCGGAGTGGATCCATCTTCAATCCAGCCGACGCTGAGCCATCCTCTTCAAACGAAGTCCTAACGAAGAATGAAGGTTCCTTTAATTGACGTCATCCAAGATGGCATCCCTTAAATTCCGATTGGCTGATAGAATCCTATCAGCCAATTGGAATTGAGGTAGGAAAAATCCTATTGGCTGATGTAATCAGACAATCGGATTGACCTTGCATTCTATTGGCTGTTCCAATCAGCCAATAGAATGCGAGGTCAATCCTATTGGCTGATTGGATCAGCCAATCGGATTGAACTTCAATCTTATTGGCTGATACATCAGACCCTCTGGAGGATCACTTGTGCCTGGCTGGGTGAAGACGGCTCAAGGTAGGGTGATCTTCAGGGGGTTAGTGTTAGGTTTTTAAAAGGGGGATTGGGTGGGTTTTAGAGTAGGGGTGTGTTGGTGGTGGGTTGTAATGTTGGGGGGGTATTGTATTTTTTTTTCATGTAAAAGAGTTAATTACTTTGGGCAATGCCCTGCAAAAGGCCCTTTTAAGGGCTATTTGTAATTTAGTATAGGGTAGGGAATTTTTATTATTTTGGGTGGCTTTTTTGTTTTATTAGGGGGATTAGATTATGTGTAATTAGTTTAAAAGTATTGCAATTCTTTTTTTTTTCTGTAATTTTTTTTTCATAATTTAGTTTATTTCATTTAATTGTAATTAATTGTAGGTAGTTTAGGTAATTAGTTTAATGATAGTGTAGTGTTAGGTGTAATTGTAACTTAGGTTAGGGTTTATTTTACAGGTAATTTTGTACTTATTTTAGCTAGGTAGTTATTAAATAGTTAATAACTATTTAATAACTATTGTACCTATTTAAAATAAATACAAAGTTGCCTGTAAAATAAATATAAATCCTAAGCTAGCTACAATGTAACTATTAGTTATATTGTAGCTAACTTAGGCCTAGATTTGGAGTTTGGCGGTAGCCGTGAAAACCAGCGTTAGAGGCTCCTAACGCTGGTTTTAGGCTACCTCCGGTATTTGGAGTCACTCAAAATAGGGTCTAACGCTCACTTTTCAGCCGCGACTTTTCCATACCGCAGATCCCCTTACGTCAATTGCGTATCCTATCTTTTCAATGGGATTTTTCTAACTCCGGTATTTAGAGTCGTGTCTGAAGTGAGCGTTAGAAATCTAACGACAAAACTCCAGCCGCAGAAAAAAGTCAGTAGTTAAGAGCTTTCTGGGCTAACGCCGGTTCATAAAGCTCTTAACTACTGTACTCTAAAGTACACTAACACCCATAAACTAACTATGTACCCCTAAACCGAGGTCCCCCCACATCGCCGCAACTCGATTAAATTTTTTTAACCCCTAGTCTGCCGACCGCCACCTACGTTATCCTTATGTACCCCTAATCTGCTGCCCCTAACACCGCCGACCCCTATATTATATTTATTAACCCCTAATCTGCCCCCCACAATGTCGCCGCCAGCTACCTACACTTATTAACCCCTAATCTGCCGTCCGCACGCCGCCGCCAGCTACATTATCCCTATGTACCCCTAATCTGCTGCCCTAACATCGCCGACCCCTATATTATATTTATTAACCCCTAATCTGCCCCCCTCAACGTCGCCTCCACCTGCCTACACTTATTAACCCCTAATCCGCCTCACTAACCCTATAATAAATAGTATTAACCCCTAATCTGCCCTCCCTAACATCGCCGACACCTAACTTCAATTATTAACCCCTAATCTGCCGACTGGAGCTCACCGCTATTCTAATAAATGCATTAACCCCTAAAGCTAAGTCTAACCCTAACACCCCCCTAAGTTAAATATAATTTTAATCTAACGAAATTAATTAACTCTTATTAAATAAATTATTCCTATTTAAAGCTAAATACTTACCTGTAAAATAAATCCTAATATAGCTACAATATAAATTATCAGGCTGATGAAGCGGCATTTATAGCCGGGAAACGCGTTGCTGTTGTTTTCTTTTAAAATAAATACAGACGATTTTATATATACCTGTCGGATCCTGTTGTTTTTACCACTACGTACTATCCCCCTTTGTAAGCCAAGACCTGCAGCCTGTGCTCGAAGCGGTATACCTGACATCCTCTGTGACTGTGTTCGGGTCTGTTTCAAAAACACATGAGTCCAACAGAGGAGCTTACTGATTGGTGGACAGGGAGTGACGTACGCCCACGGAGGTGTGTCAGTCGGGCGACTCTCAATAGTCCCGACCTGCGCTTTGAGGCACGTCATCCGTGCCGCCATTCTTGTGAGTATCTGGATCAGCGGGGACATCTGGTAGCGAGGGGCTCCTATTTTATCACATCACGATACTGTTTTATGGTTTGGGCGCCTCTCTTCTCTTTCTATCTTACAGCTCCGGATTCCATTGGGACCGAATATTGGGAGTGCAGCCGTCGCCTTTGAATTTCTATACATCTATCACTTGTCATCACCTGCGCACCCTCTGAGGATTTTTTCCTCCATCAATACCTACAAATAACTACAATGAAATAAACTAACTAAAGTACAAAAAATAAAAAAGAACTAAGTTACAAAAAATAAAAAAATATTTACAAACATAAGAAAAATATTACAACAATTTTAAACTAATTACACCTACTCTAAGCCCCCTAATAAAATAACAAAGCCCCCCAAAATAAAAAAATGCCCTACCCTATTCTAGATTACTAAAGTTCAAAGCTCTTTTACCTTACCAGCCCTGAACAGGGCCCTTTGCGGGGCATGCCCCAAGAAGTTCAGCTCTTTTGCCTGTAAAAAAACCCATACAATACCCCCCACCCAACATTACAACCCACCACCCACATACCCCTAATATAACCCAAACCCCCCTTAAATAAACCTAACACTAAGCCCCTGAAGATCTCCCTACCTTGTCTTCACCTCACCGGGTTCAGCGGTCGGTCCAGAAGAGGGTCCGAAGTCTTGATCCAAGCGGAGCAAGAAGAGGTCCTCCATCCGGTAGAAGTCTTCATCCAAGCGGGGCAGAAGAGGTCTTCCTTCCGATTGAAGTCTTCATCCAAGCGGGATCTTCTATCGTCATCCATCCGGAGCGGAGCGGCAGGATCCTGAAGACCTCCGACGCGGAACATCCATCCTGGCCGATGACTGAACGACGAATGACGGTTCCTTTAAATGACGTCATCCAAAATGGCGTCCCTCGAATTCCGATTGGCTGATAGGATTCTATCAGCCAATCGGAATTAAGGTAGGAATATTCTGATTGGCTGATTCCATCAACCAATCAGAATCAAGTTCAATCCGATTGGCTGATCCAATTTTTTTTTCTTTCTTTTTCTCTCCCCCTTCTTCCCTTTTCTTCACATCACTAGACATACACTAATACAGAAGGCAAGACCTTCCTTAAGGATTTTCTCTTTTTAACACAATACTCACTTTTATTTAGTCACTGTTTTATTATAGAGCACAAGAACACCTCTTTGTTGGTCTATTAGCACATGCTACACTTGGTTTTAGATACACTTCACTTCGGAAGAAAAGAATTTCCCAAAATTAGTATTTTTTTTTTATTTATTTTTTTCTTCTCTCTTTTTTCTTCCCTGTCTATAAGAGACAAGGTAATAATTCCGTCAGGGAGGAATGACTAGCCCTGATTCCTAAACTTTGTCGTTATGTCTCTTGTGTTTTTATTTTTAATATTGTTTAAATTAAAAATTAGATTGATTTTGCTAGAGTTTAAAAGAATCACCTATGGTTTAAAATATATAATGTTTTCAGTGGGGGGGGGGTGTGGAGGAGTTATGTGGATACTCTTATGGGGAGTCTTTAAATGACTGATATACAATTGATTTCTATAAATGCCAAAGGGCTAAATACTCCCCAGAAGAGATCCATGGCACTGAGGGAGATGGAGAAGTTGAAAGGGGATATCTTATTATTTCAAGAAACCCATTTTAGAAGAAATAAAGAACCTAAGGCCTAGATTTGGAGTTCGGCGGTAGCCGTCAAAACCAGCGTTAGAGGCTCCTAACGATGGTTTTGGCCGCCCGCTGGTATTTGGAGTCAGTGATTAAAGGGTCTAACGCTCACTTTTCAGCCGCGACTTTTCCATACCGCAGATCCCCCTACGCCATTTGCGTATCCTATCTTTTCAATGGGATCTTTCTAACGCCGGTATTTAGAGTCGTTTCTGAAGTGAGCGTTAGAGCTCTAACGACAAAATTCCAGCCGCCTGAAAATAGCAGGAGTTAAGAGCTTTATGGCTAACGCCGGTTCATAAAGCTCTTAACTACTGTACCCTAAAGTACACTAACACCCATAAACTACCTATGTACCCCTAAACCGAGCTCCCCCCACATCGCCGCCACTCGATTAAAATTTTTAACCCCTAATCTGCCGACCGCCACCTACGTTATACTTATGTACCCCTAATCTGCTGCCCCTAACCCCGCCGACCCCTGTATTACATTTATTAACCCCTAACCTGCCCCCCACAACGTCGCCGCCAGCTACTTAAAATAATTAACCCCTAATCTTCCGACCGCAAAGCGCTGCCACCTACGTTATCCCTATGTACCCCTAATCTGCTACCCCTAACACCGCCGACCCCTATATTATATTTATTAACCCCTAATCTGCCCCCCTCAACGTCGCCGACACCTGCCTACACTTATTAACCCCTAATCTGCCGAGCGGACCTGAGCGCTACTATAATAAAGTTATTAACCCCTAACCCGCCTCACTAACCCTATCATAAATAGTATTAACCCCTAATCTGCCCTCCCTAACATCGCCGACACCTAACTTCAATTATTAACCCCTAATCTGCCGAGCGGAGCTCACCGCTATTCTAATAAATTGATTAACCCCTAAAGCTAAGTCTAACCCTAACACTAACACCCCCCTAACTTAAATATAATTTACATCTAACGAAATTAATTAACTCTTATTAAATAAATGATTCCTATTTAAAGCTAAATACTTACCTGTAAAATAAATCCTAATATAGCTACAATATAAATTATAATTATATTATAGCTATTTTAGGATTAATATTTATTTTACAGGCAACTTGGTATTTATTTTAACTAGGTACAATAGCTATTAAATAGTTAAGAACTATTTAATAGTTACCTAGTTAAAATAATAACAAATTTACCTGTAAAATAAATCCTAACCTAAGATATAATTAAACCTAACACTACCCTATCAATAAAATAATTAAATAAACTACCTACAATTACCTACAATTAACCTAACACTACACTATCAATAAATTAATTAAACACAATTCCTACAAATAAATACAATTAAATAAACTAGCTAAAGTACAAAAAATAAAAAAGAACTAAGTTACAAAAAATAATAAAATATTTACAAACATAAGAAAAATATTACAACAATTTTAAACTAATTACACCTACTCTAAGCCCCCTAATAAAATAACAAAGCCCCCCAAAATAAAAAATTCCCTACCCTAGTCTAAATTAAAAAAGTTACAAGCTCTTTTACCTTACCAGCCCTGAACAGGGCCCTTTGCGGGGCATGCCCCAAGGATTTCAGCTCTTTTGCCTGTAAAAAAAAACATACCATACCCCCCCCAACATTACAACCCACCACCCACATACCCCTAATCTAACCCAAACCCCCCTTAAATAAACCTAACACTAAGCCCCTGAAGATCTTCCTACCTTGTCTTCACCATACCAGGTTCACCGATCCGTCCTGGCTCCAACATCTTCATCCAACCCAAGCGGGGGTTGGCGATCCATCATCCGGTGCTGAAGAGGTCCAGAAGAGGCTCCAAAGTCTTCCTCCTATCCGGCAAGAAGAGGACATCCGGACCGGCAAACATCTTCTCCAAGCGGCATCTTCAATCTTCTTCCATCCGGTGCGGAGCGGGTCCATCTTGAAGCAGGCGACGCGGATCCATCCTCTTCTTCCGTTGTCTCCCGACGAATGACGGTTCCTTTAAGGGACGTCATCCAAGATGGCGTCCCTCGAATTCCGATTGGCTGATAGGATTCTATCAGCCAATCGGAATTAAGGTAGGAATTTTCTGATTGGCTGATGGAATCAGCCAATCAGAATCAAGTTCAATCCGATTGGCTGATCCAATCAGCCAATCAGATTGAGCTCGCATTCTATTGGCTGATCGGAACAGCCAATAGAATGCGAGCTCAATCTGATTGGCTGATTGGATCAGCCAATCGGATTGAACTTGATTCTGATTGGCTGATTCCATCAGCCAATCAGAAAATTCCTACCTTAATTCCGATTGGCTGATAGAATCCTATCAGCCAATCGGAATTCGAGGGACGCCATCTTGGATGACGTCCCTTAAAGGAACCGTCATTCGTCGGGAGACAACGGAAGAAGAGGATGGATCCGCGTCGCCTGCTTCAAGATGGACCCGCTCCGCACCGGATGGAAGAAGATCGAAGATGCCGCTTGGAGAAGTTGTTTGCCGGTCCGGATGTCCTCTTCTTGCCGGATAGGAGGAAGACTTTGGAGCCTCTTCTGGACCTCTTCAGCACCGGATGATGGATCGCCAACCCCCGCTTGGGTTGGATGAAGATGTTGGAGCCAGGACGGATCGGTGAACCTGGTATGGTGAAGACAAGGTAGGAAGATCTTCAGGGGCTTAGTGTTAGGTTTATTTAAGGGGGGTTTGGGTTAGATTAGGGGTATGTGGGTGGTGGGTTGTAATGTTGGGGGGGGGTATGGTATGTTTTTTTTTACAGGCAAAAGAGCTGAAATCCTTGGGGCATGCCCCGCAAAGGGCCCTGTTCAGGGCTGGTAAGGTAAAAGAGCTTGTAACTTTTTTAATTTAGAATAGGGTAGGGAATTTTTTATTTTGGGGGGCTTTGTTATTTTATTAGGGGGCTTAGAGTAGGTGTAATTAGTTTAAAATTGTTGTAATATTTTTCTTATGTTTGTAAATATTTTATTATTTTTTGTAACTTAGTTCTTTTTTATTTTTTGTACTTTAGCTAGTTTATTTAATTGTATTTATTTGTAGGAATTGTGTTTAATTAATTTATTGATAGTGTAGTGTTAGGTTAATTGTAGGTAATTGTAGGTAGTTTATTTAATTAATTTATTGATAGGGTAGTGTTAGGTTTAATTATATCTTAGGTTAGGATTTATTTTACAGGTAAATTTGTTATTATTTTAACTAGGTAACTATTAAATAGTTCTTAACTATTTAATAGCTATTGTACCTGGTTAAAATAATTAAAAAGTTGCCTGTAAAATAAATATTAATCCTAAAATAGCTATAATGTAATTATAATTTATATTGTAGCTATATTAGGATTTATTTTACAGGTAAGTATTTAGCTTTAAATAGGAATAAGTTATTTAATAAGAGTTAATTTATTTCGTTAGATGTAAATTATATTTAACTTAGGGGGGTGTTAGTATTAGGGTTAGACTTAGCTTTAGGGGTTAATACATTTATTATAGTAGCGGTGAGGTCCGCTCGGCAGATTAGGGGTTAATAATTGAAGGTAGGTGTCGGCGATGTTAGGGAGGGCAGATTAGGGGTTAATACTATTTATGATAGGGTTAGTGAGGCGGATTAGGGGTTAATAACTTTATTATAGTAGCGCTCAGGTCCGCTCGTCAGATTAGGAGTTAATAAGTGTAGGCAGGTGTCGGCGACGTTGAGGGGGGCAGATTAGGGGTTAATAAATATAATATAGGGGTCGGCGATGTTAGGGCAGCAGATTAGGGGTACATAGGGATACCGTAGGTTGCGGCGGTTTACGGAGCGGCAGATTAGGGGTTAAAAAAAATATGCAGGGGTCAGCGATAGCGGGGCGGCAGATTAGGGGTTAATAATTGTAAGGTTAGGGGTGTTTAGACTCGGGGTACATGTTAGAGTGTTAGGTGCAGACGTAGGAAGTGTTTCCCCATAGGAAACAATGGGGCTGCGTTAGGAGCTGAACGCTGCTTTTTTGCAGGTGTTAGGTTTTTTTTCAGCTCAAACAGTCCCATTGTTTCCTATGGGGGAATCGTGCACGAGCACGTTTTTGAGGCTGGTCGCGTCCGTAAGCAACTCTGGTATCGAGAGTTGCATTTGCGGTAAAAATGCTCTACGCTCCTTTTTTGGAGCCTAACGCAGCATTTGTTTAAACTCTCGATACCAGAGTTAAATTTATGGTGCGGCCAGAAAAAAGCCCGCGGAGCGTTAACAGCCCTTTTACCGCCAAACTCCAAATCTAGGCCTAAGTTTGGTAATGAAAAATATAATATATGTTATTCGGCGTCGGACAGGACCAGGAGGAATGGAGTCTGCATATTAGTACATAAGAGATTGAACTTCCAATTAAAAGAACAATTAAAAGATAAAGAGGGAAGATATATAGGAATAAAAGGGAACCTACAAGGGGAACCTGTGACTATCTTTAATTTGTATGCCCCGAACACGAAACAGAATATATTCTTTAAGAGGATTCTTAATCTTTTTCTGGACTTTCAAGAAGGGACTATAATAGTGGGGGGAGATTTTAATGTAACATTAGACCCAAATTTAGATAATTCAAAGAAAAGATCCTCTACGCCAAAATATATAATAAGACAAGTTAATAAAAGCTTAGAACAACTTGCCCTACAAGATGTATGGAGACTATTCCATCCGGACCAAAGAGATTATACTTTCTTCTCCCACCCCCACACATCTTATTCTAGATTAGATTATTTCTGTATGGACCTTAATGGATTAATCAGAATAATGGAAATAGAAATCCTTCCGATGACGTGGTCAGACCACGCGCCGGTAAGCCTGAAGCTAAATTGGGGATTTAAGGAAGACAAGCAACATAATTGGAGATTAGATGATACTATATTAAAAAAACAAGAAGATAGGGATAAAATTGCTGGAATATTGACAGAATATTTTGAGATTAACAATATAGATGATATTTTACCATCAATACTCTGGGATGCACATAAATGTGTTATTCGTGGAGAACTAATTAAACTTAGCAGTACTCAAAGAAAGATAAGAGAAAGACAGTTTCGAGAAACGATGGATAGAATATGTATACTGGAGAAAAACCACAAACAAGATCCAGAAAATAAAAATATCTTAGAGGACTTGATGAAAGAAAGAAGGTCCATACAGGAATACTGGTCGAGTATTAATAAATGAAAAGCAATATGGCTAAAACGTAAATATTATACAGAAGGGGATAAAAATGGTAGACTATTAGCTAGAGCTATTAAGAAAAAAGAAATAAGTAGGGGGATTTATAAAATAAAAAATGAGAGCAATAAATTATGTAAGAACCAGAAAGAGATTAACACTCAATTTGTAAACTTCTACCAAACCCTATACAATCTAGATAATCAAAGAAGTAGGGACATAGATTGGAAAGTTTATACAAATAATCTTAGCCTAATCAAGGTAACAGAAGAAGAAAATCAAAAACTAGAACAGCCAATAAGCCTCCAAGAAATACGGGAAACTATAGAGGGATTAACAGAAGGGAAAGCACCAGGCCCTGATGGGTTCTCGGCACTACACTACAAAAACTTTAAAGACATTCTAGCCCCATTTTTATGGAATCTATTTACTTCAATAGATAAGGGGAAGAAATTTTCCATAGAAATGCAAGAGGCGAGTATAAGTATGATCCCCAAGACAGACAAGAATAAGGAAGATGTGAAAAACTTTAGACCGATCTCATTATTAAATCTGGATCTAAAAATTTACGCTAATGTTATGGCCAATCAGTTAAAACATATCCTAGAACGTATAATACATTTAGACCAAGTAGGATTCGTACAGAATAGGGAAGCGAGAGATAATATCATTAAAAATATACACTTATTAGAATATGCCCGAATAAATAAAATCCAATCTGCGTTCATCTCGGTGGACGCCGAAAAAGCGTTCGACCGGGTTAAATGGTCTTTTCTGGAAGATAAATTAAAATTGTTTGACTTTAATCAGATAACGATTAAAAGAATAATGGCACTATATTCTGACCCCACAGCAAGGATAAAAATAAATGGGAGATCCTCTGATAGCTTTAAAATACGAAATGGGACAAGACAAGGGTGCCCACTATCGCCAACTTTATTCACACTGACTATAGAAATTCTTGCAGCTCGAATCAGACAAAATTTATACATTAAAGGAATTACCATAGGAAATACGGAGTATAAAACTTCTCTATTTGCAGATGATATCCTCCTGTCCCTGACCGAACCGGAAACTTTGATGACAGCTCTCTTAGAAGAACTGAAGGTATTTGGATCATTATCTAATTTTTTAGTAAATGTGAATAAATCAGAAATAATGAGTGTGGGAATGAATGTGAAGATACAAGATAATATAACTAGGGGGATACCCTTTAAAAAAACACAGGTACTCAAATACTTAGGTATATATTTGTCTGAATCAATAAGTAAAATATATGACCTTAACTATGGAAATTTAAAAAAAATCATTGTAAATGAGTTACTGTCATGGTACCCCAAAAAGATTTCATGGATAGGGAGGATAAATATCATCCAGATGAATATCTTACCAAGATTATTATACTTATTACAGGCGCTCCCTATACACCTCCCAAATAGCTATATGGAAGAGTTCCAAAAAATGATTAATAATTATGTTTGGGGTAAAACCCACCCGATAATAGGGATAACCACTATGCATAAGAAAAGACAAGCAGGAGGCATGGGATTACCCAATTTAGGAATGTATAGACAAGCATCTATGTTACAAAGAGTAATAGAGTGGCATACCAAAAAGGACATGAAATTATGGGTGAAAATAGAAACAGATCTTCTAAATAGCAGAGAAATATGCAACCAATGTTGGATAAATCCTAAAGAGAGATCTATACATATAGAAAAATATAGTATTCTGGAAGAAAATTTTAAGATATGGGACAAATTGATTAGGAAAAAAGAGGGAATATCCTCTATTCCATCCCCATTATTATCCTTAATTGAAAATAAAGCATTCCAGGAGGGACGATTTAAAGGAGACAAAAAAGAAAATAAATACAGAATAGTAGATATACTAGAAAAGGGGAAACTAATGTCTCAGAATAATCTACAGGCAAAGGGAATGGAGGGACTTAATGAGTGGTATACATACTTCCAAGCATATCATTACCTCTTAACTTTTTTTTTTTTTTTTTTTTTCAAAAACAGCTTTATTAAACAGAATAAGAATCCAGTTACAAATTGGAAATGTCAATAACAAAAAAAAAGGGAATAAAAACTGTTACATCACAGCTTCCAAATGTAAGCTATAGCAATATGCTGTTACATTTTACAATTTTATGAATCACATAAAAAACAGAAAAGAAAAGACAAACAAAGAAAAGAAGAGAAAGCAAAGAAACATGAAAAGAATCATATAGGTTAATCAGCTATAAAAAATTCCACTGTACTTTCTTATATAAACATCCATGAGAAGAAGAATTGCAAGGGAAATCAGATCTCCTAGTTGCAGGTGAAAACACTGCCAATTTGGCACCATAAAGTATCACTAGGTCTGGGTTGTGCTGTTTGGTCGTGTCAGTATATAAGTCTCCCAGGTAATTTTCATCTGAGTGTAGATATCTATTCTGTTGTTTTTCATGAAGGCATACTCTTCTAGATCTAGGAAGTGGTGTAACTGATGCTGCCATTGAACTATTGTAGGGACTTCCCTGTTCTTCCACCCCCGTGCCACTAGAATTTTAAAGCTATTACTTGCTACGTATAGTAACTTCTGTTTATATCCCCTAACTTTACCATGGGTAAGATTAAATAGCCAAATTGTTGGGTCCGCTGGCACCTCTACCTCTAACATAGTTGAGGTTTCTTTTGCTATGTTTTCCCACATTTGCTGCAGAGGTGGACATGTCCACCATATGTGAGCCATGTTTCCTGGTGTACCCCCACACCTCCAACATCTCTCATTGCTGGAAGGGAATATTTTATGAATTCGTGAGGGTGTGAGGTACCACCTCTGTATTATCTTCAAATTTAATTCCACTATCTTGCTGGATGTGGAGGTCTTTGTTATGGAGGCAAACATACGTGTTCTATCTATGTGTGAGAATTCAACGTTTAGTTCCCTTTCCCAACTGTCTAGATAGTGTGGTGTAGACGAGGTCAGTTGTAAGATAGAGTATGTGAGAGAAAGAGTCCTCCTAGCCGGAGTGGATGATTTACATAGAGTTTCAAATGGAGTTGGGGGTCGTAAGAGATTCCTTCTGTCTTTGTGTTTAAAGATATAGGAGTGACACTGTCTTAATAAAAACCAGTCTTTGAAAATAGTAAGTCCGTCATCTGTCAGTTCTCTGGTGGACCTCAACTTCTGTTCGCACCCTAGGTGGAACAACATTACGGCTCTTTGATTATTTATGAGTTGGGGATCCCTCAACATACTAGCTCCCGGAGCAAAATCTACATTATCAGTAAGGGGGGTCAGGGGCGAGAACCTCGAGGAGACATGCGGGTACTCTATGATAATTCTATCCCAAGTTTTGAAAGTTTCCGATATTATGGCGTTTTGGGCTATGCCGGACGAAAGTAATGTTCGCCTCTGCCAACAGAGAGTCCCTAAGTGTTGCTGTCCTGATATGTCGTGTTCTAAGTTAACCCAAGCTTTGATTTCAAAATTCGTAAACCAATCTATAATCCTTTGCATAAATACTGCTTGTCTATATTTTTTAAGATTGGGTACCCCCAAACCCCCACTTTTGATATGTAGGTGCATAAGCTTTTTGTTGATCCTGGCCCTACGTTTGTCCCATATGTAGTCGTAGATGGCATTTTGTAGGTTCACTAGGTAGGTGGGAGGAAGTGGGATGGGTAGGGTCTGAAATAAATACAATAATCTTGGTAAGATGTTCATTTTTATCGTGTTTATTCTTCCTAGCCATGAGATGTTATGAGACCTCCACGAGGACATATCATTGATGATGGATCTCTGTAGTGTTTTATAATTGAGAGAGAACATTTCCGGTGTGGAGGGGGCTAGCATGATTCCCAGATATTTTAAGCCTGACTTTTGTAATTTGAAAGGGCAAATCTCTTGTATATGTGTTATGAGGTGGGCATTACTCTGTAAGATTAACATTTCGGATTTGCTCTTATTAACTACGAAATTGGATACTAAATGGAAGTGGTCTAGTTCTCTAAGCAACTGTTGGATCGAATTAAGAGGGCTAGTCAGAAAAAAAAGGATATCGTCGGCATATAGCAGAGTCTTATGCTCTGTGTCTCTTATTTGGATGCCTGAAATGCTTGGGTTGTGTCGTACTTTTGATGCCAGGGTTTCCACCACACAGGCGAATAACAGGGGTGATAAAGGACACCCCTGCCTGGTCCCATTAGAGATATGAAATGGCTCCGACAGGATCCCATTCACTCTCACCCTTGCCATCGGGGTCACGTAAAGAGCGAAGATCTTAGATATAAAGGATTTATCTATGCCAAATTTATGTAATGTGAGACGTAAAAAGGTCCAACCGACGCGGTCAAAAGCTTTTTCCGCGTCGGTTGAGACCACCACAGCCGGGATCTTATGAGATTGTAGGTAGTCAATTAGATGGAAAGCCCTCACAGTGTTATCCATTGCCTCACGTGAGTGGATGAAGCCTACTTGATCGTTGGAAATTATGTGTGGGAGGATTAGCTTGAGTCTATTTGCAAGGATCTTTGCATAAATTTTTACATCCACATTAAGCAAGGATATAGGTCTAAAATTTTCAGGCCTATCTGGGTTTTTGCCCTGTTTCTGTAAAACAGTAATATGGGCTTCCAATCCCATCGGGGCAAAGGGAGCGTCTTCTGAAATATCATTAAAGAGTGAGAGCAGGTGGGGTATTAAAATATCCCTAAATCTTTTAAAGTATTGAGTAGTGAACCCATCCGGGCCTGGGGCTTTATGTGTTGGTAGCTGTGTTATTATATTTTTAACCTCCTCATAAGTGATCTGTGCTGTGAGAGATTGATTTTGTTCCTGGGTTAAATGCGGGAGGGGTATATCTTTCAAATACTCATGTATATCTTTATCTCTGTCTAAGTGTGGGGCCTCTGCATTATGTAAATTATAAAGTTGTTCATAATATAGTCGGAAGGTTTCTGCTATCTGATCTGAGGTATGCACCTTTCTATTCTGTTTGTCGTGAAGTGATAAGATATAATTTCTATTTATTCTCCTCTTCAATTTTCTAGCTAGTATTGGGCCACTCTTGTTGTCCCCCTCGTAGTATTTTTGACTGAGTTTGAATGCCCGGAGTTTACATTCCTTGCCCATTAAGGTATTAACTTGTGCCCTACTCTCAGCGATTTTCAAATGAATATCAGCCTGATTAGGGTGAGTAACCAGCAAGCCCTCTAGGTGGGCTAGTGTATGAAGTGCATCATTCAACAGTCTATTGGCTTGCTTGGTGTGGTGAGTATGGATACTAATTAACTCCCCCCTAATGACCGCCTTGTGGGCATCCCATAGTGTTCTACTATCCACTGCTGGGTGTGTCGCTTCATTAATGGTAAAGTATTCCATAATGGTCTTTTCTATGCGTAGTAAGTTTATAGGGTCATCTAGAATGCTATCTGCCAGTCTCCAGACATGTTGATGTCTGGGGACATGGGGCCAGCTAAGTTCGCATCGGACCATGGAATGGTCAGACCAGGAATTAGGGAGAATCCTTAGACGTGTGACTTTAGCTAAGCTAGTGACATCTACCATAAAATAGTCTATTCGGGAATGCCTATTGTGGGGATTAGAGTAGAATGTGTACTCCTTGCTATCGGGATACCGTATTCTCCATGAATCATGCAGAGTTAGTTCTTTTAAATGCAGTTTGACAGAATTGATAACTTTGTGTGGTACTGAGGAGGTTTGATTGGAATTATCTAAGACCGGGTTCATTGTTAAATTAAAATCCCCTCCCATTATCACTGCTCCCTTTGAAACCTCTAATACCAGGTTAGTGAGATGTTTGAAGAAGCTATCCTGTTTTGTGTTTGGGGAGTATAAATTTATAAATGTAACTATCGTGTTATATAACTTCCCTATCAGTATCAGAAATCTCCCATTTTTATCTGCGTGTTTCTTGATTAAAGTGAATGGGGTCCTTTTACTAATAAGTATACCAACCCCATTGGTCTTGGAGACGTTGGAGGCATAATAAGAAGGGCCAAATTTGCAAGAGAATGTCTTGGGCTCCCTACCCCTGACAAAATGGGTTTCTTGTACAAAAACCACATCACCCTTTTTCTGTTTAAAATCTCTGACAGCTATATTACGCTTATATTGGTTATTAAGTCCCTTCGCATTGGCAGTGATGAGATTCAAATTACCTTTCTTGTGTGCCATAGTGAACTTGGTAAATAGCTAGAGAGGGCCTAGTGTTGAAAGACCTATTACCTGAGAGTCGGTATGGATATTGTCCCCCATCGTCTGTTTTAAGAGGTACAGTCGTCTGTGGGCTGAGCTGACAAGTTTGGGAAATAAACATCAACAGATTCCACAAAATAGTTCGGATGCATTCACATACTGATATTAACCTAAAACTGTTAAAGAAATAAAACATAAAATGGTGAGCACCAAGAAAATAAAAACAGAAAAACAGTACATAACATAAAACCCCTTGGCTAACTCCGCCAAATAAGGCATACATTGTATTGAGGAGTATGCTCGATACCTAAACCTTGGTTATATATAAATCTGATTTTGGCAAGACAGAGAGAGAAGAAGAAAAAGAGAAAGCATTTTCAACATATTCATGAACAAGTGTTATTATCTAAGCTAAAACAGTTTAACCATCACTTATCCCATAATGGGCGAACCATAATAACCGCTACCCCCACCATCTTCCCAGCCTCCCCGAAGGAAGTCTACCTTATCCAAACACCATTATGGAGAGATTAACCTGGTGTACTCATCTCCAGGTATTAGATTGAGTCAGTGTCTATGAGAGGCATTTTTCATTAGGCCCCTGGACCTCTATCTGGGCCCCAAGCCTCAAGTAGTATCATCACAGTTATCAGACTGCCTCTCTATAGGCTATGTGGGTAGTGGGGAGTGATCAATTAATATCTTAGTCGACACTTCTGTCCTAAGTGGCTGCTTCCTTATGCTTCTTTCTTTTAGGGGACACTGTCGTCCAGTTCTGAGAGGAGCTCTTAACATGCTGTTGTTGTTTTGAGGATTCTGGGCCCGTTACTCTGACATCCGAGGGGTGAGGTCGTTGGAAAGATAAATTGAGTAGGTCTGATAATGCTGGTAAGTCCTGCTCACTCCTATAGGTAACCGTCTGACCCTCATGTGTCACAATCAGGCCAAACGGGAATCCCCATCTATACCTGATGCGTCTGTCTTGTAGAACTTTAGTAATAAACCGGACTTCCTTCCTCTTTTGGATTGTAGAAGGACTCAGATCCAAGAAAATCTGCAAAGTGTGGTCTAAATATTGAATGTTAGTTGTCGTTCGTGCTGCTTGCCATATTCTTTCTTTGTCAGTATATCGTAAGAATCTTAAAATTATGTCTCTAGGGGGCGCATTCGGTGGAGGGAGGGGTCGTAAGGCTCTATGGGCTCTATCCAATTCCATATCTGGGGATTGCTGATCTTTCAATAGAAATTTGAATAGGCCCTGTAGGTAATTCGCAATATCAGGTTGAAGAACTGCCTCAGAGACTCCTCTAATTCTCAAATTATTGCGGCGCCCCCTATTGTCCAATTCCTCTACTTTATCTTGCAAAGTTTCTATCTGGGTATACTGAACATTTGTTTGTGTAGTGATGTTGTCAATTAATGAACTCATTGTATCTTGTGATTCTTCTACACATTCTATCCTCTGTCCAATATCAGTAATGTCTCTTTTCATATTTGCTAGGTCTGATGTGATAATATCTTTGAGGGCATCAAAGTCTGCCTTGGTAGGCAGGTTAGCAATGTCCGCTTTGATCTGGGCAGCATAATCCATAGGGACATCACTGGTATGCACTGGCAGAGTGGTAGAGTCACTAGTTTGTGATGACTGACTGTCAGTGTCTGTGTGAGTGATGGCAGAGCTCTGGAAGAAACTGCTGACAGATGTAGGCAGTAAGGCCTGAGATTTAGCGGCTCTCTCTCCCTTCTGTTTAGATTTAGTAGTCATTATAAGGCTGTATAGGTCGTCGTTATGCCCCTAGTGCCTGGGATATATGAAAGAATTATTTCTGTATTGCCCGTTACATAAGTAGGGAGAATAAGGCAGCAGATGTCTGTAAATGACACGTAATTAGCGGTGTTTAGGCCTAGTGACCTTATATTTTAAAGTGTGCAGAAAATGTCTCTGTGATAATGTATTATGCCCCAACAGCCCGATATCAAGTTGTGAGAGGTGGACGTTTCTGGTCGTGTGTGTCGAGTCCCAAAATATATATGGTCGTACCTCTTGATCCTGTTATTTAACTTGTTGCCGACTCCTCTTGGGCCACGTGGAGAGCAATGGCGTCAGGGACTGTCGGGATGAGGGGTGATTTGCCGTTACCGCTTATGGTTAACGATGTCTCCTCGACAGGTCCAGTGCTGTGTTACCTCCGATGGCGTTTTAGATCTGTGTCAGATCCAGCGATCACGGTGGGTTGCTTGAATGTCGTCACGGTGGTTACTCTGACACGCAGGCCTCCGCTTCTATACTGGAGCTGTCTGAGTGCAGTGTTATGAGCCTGTGTCCGGCAACCCACCCCGTGCAAAGCCGGGTGTTAGCAAGAGGTATCTAGTCTAAGAATGTGTGGTTAGCCTCAGTTTTGCCCTAGCATCGGGCCAAGGTTCGGTATCAGAGCTCGGAGCTTCAGTGACCAGCAGCCATTTCCTTGCCTGGTCCGGCTCCGCCCCCCCATTACCTCTTAACTTTTAAAGAGGATAAGATAATCAGACCCTTAACAAAACTAGAGAACTTATGCAATTCAAAAATGAATATAAAACATATCCTCTCTAAAGCATATAATATCTTACAAAATAATTTAGATCTTCCCCCTCCATATACTAAAAACTGGCAAATGGAATTAAATATGGATATTAATGTTAAGACCTGGACAAAGATTTTTCATAGTACTGCTAAATCCTCCATATAAGCTAGAATACTAGAACAAAACTTAAAGATCTTAACTAGATGGTATCTTACCCCTACTAGAATTAAGAAAATGTATCCACACACTCAAGAGAGCTGTTGGAGATTATGTGGGGATAGAGGCTCATTATCCCATATTATGTGGTTCTGTCCAAAAATTAAACCTTTCTGGGCCAAACTTCTACAATCAGTAGATATTAAGGAAGATAAGAAAAAACTAAATAATTTTCTGACAGCAATTTTCAATAACTTGGACTTTAAAAGTAACTCACCTAGAAGATACTTATATCAAATTATGCTTAATAGCGCAAAGAGTTTAATTATAAGTAAATGGAAAACAGTAGAAATTCCCACAAAAGAAGAATGGGTTAGAAAAGTTAGTGAAAATGTATTAAATGAGGAATTCTTTTATTTTGGTATAAACAAATATGAGATCCCTACAGAAGCAAAGTCTATATGGGGAAAAATAATAAGGGATTCTCCATCTCCCTCAGATGAAGAAGGGGTAATGGAGGGAGAATAAAGTGGAAGAGTTCACATGTATTTATACTTTTTTCCACCACCGTAAAAAAAATAAAAAATCGGTAATAAGTAAGGTGATTTATGATTAATACGCAAGTATGGTTATTCTATGCATTGATTATGATGTGCTGTGTTTAAAAAAAAATTTATTTTTTTTATTTTATGTATATGTTCTGTCTTTTTGTGGAAAAAAAAAAATAAAAAAAAAAAAAAAAAAAAAAGGAATATAAAAAAAAATTCTTGATTGTTGATGATCTTAATCCTCAGTTTGCTCGTGCCCTAGAATTGCACTTTTTTACTTCCTTCCAAGCCTGTGTGCCAGGCCTACTTAAAAAATATTTACACCAATCATATTTGTTGTGACAGAATTCTAATAATTAAAAATTAAAATTTTTGGTAATAGTTGTTGTGAATCCTGTTTGCTGGTGCCATTGAATAGCACTTTCCTCCTGCCTTGCAGCCTGCTGTGAGCCAGGCCCACCTAGCCATTTGTTGCCAGCAATCATATTTCTTTTAACAGTATTGCAAAAATTGTCAATCATCACTGTTTTGACTGTCAGTAATCAGTCTCCTAGTGTCCTTGAATTGCATCTACCTCCTGCCTGCCATCCTTTTGTGCCAGGCCGTCCTGCCAACTATTTACAACAATCATAATTTTTGGTCACGGTATAGTTACTAATTTCAATTTAAAAATTCTTGATTGTTGATGATCTTAATCGTCAGTTTGCTCGTGCCCTAGAATTTCACTTTTCTACTGCCTTCCAAGCCTGTGTGCCAGGCCTACTTGAAAAATATTTACACCAATCATAGTTGTTGTGACAGTATTCTTAATAATTAAAAAATAAAATTGTTGGTAATAGTTGTTGAGAATCCTCAGTTTGCTGGTGCCATTGAATAGCACTTTCCTGCTGCCTTGCAGCCTGTTGTGAGCCAGGCCCACCTAGCCAATTGTTGCCAGCAATCATATTTCTTTTAACAGTATTGCAAAAATTGTCAATCATCACTGTTTTGACTGTCAGTAATCAGTCTCCTAGTGTCCTTGAATTGCATCTACCTCCTGCCTGCCAGCCTTTTGTGCCAGGCCGTCTTGCCAACTATTTACACCAATCATAATTGTTGTCACAGTATAGTTACTAATTAAAATTAAAAAAAAATTGATTGTTGATCTTAATCCTCAGTTTGCTTGTGCCATTGAATTGCACTTTTCTACTGCCTGCCAGCCTGTGTGCCAGGCCCAACTATCCAATTAGTGCCAGCAATCATATTTCTTTTAACAGTATTGCAAAATTTGTCAATCATCACTGTTTTGACTGTCAATCTGCAGTCTACTAGTGCCCTTGAATTTCATTTTCCTCCTGCCTGCCTGCCTGTGTGCCAGTCCCAACTAGCCAATTAGTGCCACCACTCATATTTATTGTAACAGGATTGGAATTTTTGTTAATCATAACTGTTTTGACTGTGATTCTTCAGTCTCCTAGTGCCATTGAATTGCAGTTTCCTTTCTCCCAGCGTGTGTGCCAGACAGGCCCATTTGCCAACTAGTGCCAAACAATCATATTTGTTGCCACAGTACTTGTAATATTTTAAAAAATTAACAATTTGTGATTTTTAAAACATCTGTCTTTTTTGTTGTTGTCAGTCTCACAGCGTATACTGTGCCCACTTTCACAGTGCCACCACTCAATTGGTGTAATAGTATTGTTAGTGTCCATTTAAAAAAAAATGACAGGCAGAGGCAGGCCACCCCGCAGGTTCCGTGGTCGTGGTGCTGTGATTCCTTTAGACCCTACAAATATGCACATTGTTCAGACGCCGGGTGCCAGGGGGGACGCAAAAACTTCTGAGGAGGACCTAGTTGAATGGCTAACACAGGACACCCAATCTTCTTCAGCTTCCGCTGCTAGTCCTCCTAACCTTGACGCACCATCTAAGTCCAGCTGTGCTTTGGGCAGGTCTCAAGTGACCAGTGCCACTCCGCCGCCTGTCGCCACCACCAACACTAGCACCACAGCCGCTTCACTTGATCTGTCACAGGAGTTATTGACACATCATTTGGAAGAAATGAGGGATGCGCAACCATCATTGACAGAGGATGTAGATAATAGTGATCAGTCTCAGTCAGGCAGCATTGCCGACATGGAGGTACGGTGTGATGATAATGATGATGATGTTGTACCCGCTGCTGCTTCGTTTCTTGATGTTTCAGATACAAGTGAAGCGGTTGATGATGATGTGTCGGTGGATGTCACGTGGGTGCCTGCTAGAAGAGAAGAAGAAGAGGGGGAAAGTTCAGATCGGGAGACAGAGAGGAGGAGGAGGAGGAGACGATTTGGAAGCACGGGGAGGTCGTCTCAAGGAGCTAGTGGCACAGTCAGACAGCATGCATCGTCACCAGGGGTCAGCCAGACAGCACGCCGACGCCCATCAACGCATGCTGTTGCCACCACCAGAATGCCGTCATCGCAGAGCTCAGCAGTGTGGCATTTTTTTTGTGTGTCTGCCTCTGACAACAGCGATGCCATTTGCAACCTGTGCCAAAAGAAACTGAGTCGTGGGAAGTCCAACAGCCACCTAGGTACAACTGCTTTGCGAAGGCACATGGTCTCCCATCACAAAGGCCGATGGGAAGAACACATGAGTAGAAGCAGCACACAAAGTGAAAGCCGCCCTCCTCCTCCTGCTCCAGCATCTTCAGCCACGTCAACCAGTGCTGTCCTCCTTTCCCCCTCTCAACCATTCTCCACTCAGTCTCTCTTACGTAGCAGTTCCTGGTCATCTGCCCACAGTCAGGTGTCTGTCAAGGACATGTTTGAGCGTAAGAAGCCAATTTCTCAAAGTCACCCCCTTGCCCGGCGTCTGACAGCTGGCTTGTCTGAACTCTTAGCCCACCAGCTTTTACCATACAAGCTGGTGGAGTCTGATGCTTTCAAAAAATTTGTATCTATTGGGACACCGCAGTGGAAGGTACCTGGCAGAAATTTCTTTTCACAAAAGGCAATCCCAAACCTGTACTCTGTTGTGAGAAAGGAAGTTATGGCATGTCTGGCACACAGCGTTGGGGCAAGGGTCCATATGACCACGGATAGCTGGTCTGCAAAGCATGGTCAGGGCAGGTATATCACATACACTGCGCATTGGGTAAACCTGCTGACTTCTGACGAGCATGGAATGCGTGGCTCTGCAGAAGAGTTGGTGACACCGCCACGAATTGCAGGCAGGCCTGCTGCTACCTCCTCTACTCCTCCTACTCCATCCTCTTCCATAACCTCTTCCTCGGCTGAGTCCTCTTCAACTTCTGCGTCTTGCTCCACATCTATGGCACCCCCCAGCTCCCCAGGTACTATGCTACATCCCAGGCACGGCAGTATCACGCCGTCTTGGGGTTGAGTTGCCTGAAAGCGGAGAGTCACACCGCACCAGCACTCCTGACCGCCCTGAACGCACAGGTGGATCAGTGGCTGACTCCGCACCAACTGGAGATTGGCAAGGTTGTTTCTGACAATGGAAGTAATTTGGTGGCGGCATTGAAATTGGGCAAGTTGACACATGTGCCGTGCATGGCACATGTGTGTAATCTAATTGTACAACGATTTGTCCATAAGTACCCAGGCTTACAGGACGTCCTGAAGCAGGCCAGGAAGGTGTGTGGCCATTTCAGGCGTTCCTACACGACCATGGCGCACTTGTCCGATATCCAGCGTCAAAACAACCTGCCAGTGAGGCGCTTGATTTGCAACAGCCCGACACGGTGGAATTCAACACTCCTAATGTTTGACCGCCTGCTCCAACAAGAAAAAGCTGCTAATGAGTATTTGTATGACCGGGGTGCTAGGACAGCCTCTGGGGAGCTGGGGATATTTTTTCCAAATTACTGGACGCTCATGCGCAATGCCTGTAGGCTCATGCGTCCTTTTGAGGAGGTGACAAACCTTGTCAGTCGCACCGAAGGCACCATCAGCGACATCATACCATTTGTTTTCTTCCTGGAGCGTGCCCTGCGAAGAGTGCTGGATCAGGCAGTAGATGAGCGTGAAGAGGAAGAGGGAGAGTTGTGGTGTCCATCACCCCCGCAAACAGCCGAATCAGCATCGCTTGCTGGACCTGCGGCAATGCAGGAAGAGGATTGTGAGGAAGAGGAGTCAGAGGAGGAATGTGGCTTTGAGGAGGATGAGGAGGAGGAAGACCGAGCACAACAGTCATCCCAGGGTGCTCGTTGTTGTCACCTCTCTGGTACCCGTGGTGTTGTACGTGGCTGGGGGGAAGAAGATACCATCAGTGAGATCAGTGAGGAGGAGGAACACGACATGATTAGCTCAGCATCCAACCTTGTTCAAATGGGTTCTTTCATGCTGTCGTGCCTGTTGAGGGACCCTCGTATAAAAAAGCTGAAGGAGAATGACCTGTACTGGGTGTCCACGCTCCTCGACCCCCGGTATAAGCATAAAGTGCCTGAAATGTTACCAAATTCCCGCAAGTCGGAAAGGATGGAGCATTTTCATAATAAATTAAAAACTATGCTTTACACAGCGTATAAGGGTGATGTCACAGCACCACGGGAATGTAACAGGGGAAGAGATGAAATTAATCCTCCTCCTCCCACGACCACGGCGGCAAGGACCGGGCGCTTTCCTGACGTCTTGTTGATGGAGGACATGCGTACCTTTTTAACTCCCATGCACCATCAGAGCCTTTCGGGATCCAGCCTTAGAGAAAGACTCAACCGACAGGTAGCAGACTACCTAGCTTTAACTGCGGATCTCGACACTCTCAGGAGCGATGGACCCCTTGACTACTGGGTGTGCAGGCTGGACTTGTGGCCTGAGCTATCCCAATTTGCAATGGAACTTCTGGCCTGCCCCGCTTCAAGTGTCCTGTCCGAAAGGACTTTTAGTGCAGCAGGAGGTTTTGTCACTGAGAAGAGAAGTCGCCTAGGTCAAAAAAGCCTTGACTATCTCACTTTTATAAAAATGAATGAGGGCTGGATCCCGAAGGGACTGACATTGGGCGATACATTTTAATAAAAAAGTCCTGATGATGAGATGAGCTGGCTTGGGCTACAACTGGTACACAGGCTGGCCTTTTTTTTTTGTTATAAAGCCGGAGGACTTGCTTGACTTATCCGCCAACAACTAGTGTTCAAGCCACAAGCTTTTAGGGCACTTTATAAATGTTTTACAAACATCGATTTTTCTGGCCGCTGCTACAGCAGTTTCTACAACAATAGCCCAATTTTTCAGTCATTTGTACATTCCGAATTTTTCTGGCCTCTGCTGCAGCTTTGTGGGTACAAAACTCAAATAAAAAAAATAAGGCACATAACACTAGTGATTAAACTGTTACGAATTGTACAATTTAACACACCACTCATATCTGGTGGACCATTAAATTGAACGCAAAATGCCACAAATTTGAAAGAGTAGGACTGACCAAGCATCTTTATCCATCTCTTGGTTGCTCTAAATTATCTCTGTGTTCCATCTATGCCATACCTGTACTCTATTGTGCAAAAGGGTGGCATATGTGGTGTTTCATGCTGTTGTGCCTGTTGCGGGTCGTGGCCCATGATATAAAAAGGCTGAAGGAGAACAACCTGTAATGGGTGCCCCATCCAATTTTTAGAAAAATGTTCCTGGTTCCTCTCAATTATCTCTGGGTTTCTAAAATGGATGCCATACCTGTACTCGCTTGTGCAAAAGGATGGCATATGTGGTGGTGTTTCCTGCAGTTGTTTCTGTTGAGGGTGCTGGACCCTCTTATAAAAAAACTGAAGGAGAACGACCTGGAGTGGGAGTCCAAGCATGGTTTTTGGGGCTATTTCACTTTTAAAAACAATTATCTGTGGGTTTCTCAAATCAATGCCGTACCAGTACTCTATTGTTCCAAAGTATGCCATATGTCCTCTTTCCTGCTGGTGTTTTTTTTTAGGGTCCAGGACCCTCTTATAAAAAGGCCTAAGGAGAAAGAAGTGCACTGGGTGTCCATTGAATCATTTTTTTGATTCAAATTTCCATTTGCAAAAAATTATCTCTGGGTTTCTAAAATCAATGCCTTTCCTGTACTCTATTGTTCAAAAGGATGCCATATGTCCTCTTTCCTGCTGGTGTTTTGTTTGAGGGTCCTGGACCCTCTTATAAAAAGGCCTAAGGAGAAAGAGGTGTACTGGGTGTCCACTCATTTTTTTTCTATTTAACAATTGACCAAAATGATCAATGGTTTTGTAAAATCAATGCTGTACCTGTACTCTATTGTTCAAAAGGATGCCATACGTCCTCTTTCCTGCTGGTGTTTTTTTTGAGGGTCCAGGACCCTCTTATAAAAAGGCCTAAAGAGAAAGAGATGTACTGGGTGTCCACTCATTTTTTTTTCTATTTAACAATTGACCAAAATGATCTCTGGTTTTGTAAAATCAATGCTGTACCTGTACTCTATTGTTCAAAAGGATGCCATACGTCCTCTTTCCTGCTGGTGTTTTTTTTTGAGGGCCCAGGACCCTCTTATAAAAAGGCCTAAGGAGAAAGAAGTGCACTGGGTGTCCATCGAATAATTTTTTTGATTCAAATTTCCATTTGCAAAAAATTATCTCTGGGTTTCTAAAATCAATGCCTTTCCTGTACTCTATTGTTCAAAAGGATGCCATATGTCCTCTTTCCTGCTGGTGTTTTGTTTGAGGGTCCTGGACCCTCTTATAAAAAGGCCTAAGGAGAAAGAATTGTACTGGGTGTCCATCAAATCATTTTTTTTATTCAAATTCCCGGTTGCAACAAATTATCCCCGGGTTTCTAAAATCAATGCCTTTCCTATAATCTTTTTTTCACAAAGGATGCCATATGTCCTCTTTCCTTCTGCTGGTTTTGTTGAGTGTCCTGGAGCCTCTGCTAAAAAGGCCTAAGTATAAATAAGTGTACTGGGTGTCTATTCAATGTTTTTTTAGATTTCCGGGTTGTAACAAATTTTCTCTGTGTTTCTAAAATCAATGCCTTTCCTGTAATCTATTTTTCAAAAGGATGCCATATGTCCTCTTTCATGCTGTTGTTTCTGTTGAGGCTCCGGGACACTCTTATAAAAAGGCCTAAGGATAAAGAAGTGTACTGGGTGTCCAATCAATGTTTTTTTCTATTTCCCGGGTCATATAACTGATCTCTGTGTTTCTAAAATCAATGCCTTTACTGTAATCTAATTTACAAAAGTATGCCATATGTCCTCTTTCCTGCTGCTGGTTTTGTTGAGGGTCCTGGAGCCTCTGCTAAAAAGGCCTAAGGATAAATAAGTGTACGTGGTGTATAATCTAAGTTTTTTGAGATTTCACGGTTGCAACTAATGATCTCTGTGTTTCTAAAATCAATGCCTTTCCAGAAATCTATTTTTCTAAAGGATGCCATATGTCCTCTTTCCTGCTGCTGGTTTTGTTGAGGGTCCTGGAGCCTCTGCTAATAAGGCCTAAGGATAAATAAGTGTACTGGGTGTCTAATCTATGTTTTTTTAGATTTCACGGTTGGAACAAATTATCCCAGGGTTTCTAAAATCAATGCCTTTCCTGTAATCTATTAGTCACAAGGATGCCATATGTCCTCTTTCATGCTGTTGTTTCTGTTGAGGCTCCGGGAGCCTCTTCTAAAAAGGCCTAAGGATAAAGAAGTGTACTGGGTGTATAATCTATCTTTTTTTAGATTTCACGGTTGCAACTAATGATCTCTGTGTTTCTAAAATAAATGCCTTTCATGTAATCTAATTTTCTAACGGATGCCATATGTCCTCTTTCATGCTGCTGGTTTTGTGGAGGGTCCTGGAGCCTCTGATAAAAAGGCCTAAGGATAAATAAGTGTACTTGGTGTATAATCTAAGTTTTTTGAGATTTCACGGTTGCAACTAATGATCTTTGTGTTTCTAAAATCCATGCCTTTCCAGAAATCTATTTTTCTAAAGGATGCCATATGTCCTCTTTCCTGCTGCTGGTTTTGTTGAGGGTCCTGGAGCCTCTGCTAATAAGGCCTAAGGATAAATAAGTGTACTGGGTGTCTAATCCAGTTTTTTTTAGATTTCCCGGTTGCAACAAATTATCTCTGGGTTTCTCAAATCAATGCCTTAAATGTAATCTATTGTTCAAAAGGATGCCATATGTCCTCTTTCCTTTTTTTTTTTTTTCTCTGTATTTTTGTTTATTTTAGAAAATGTAATGCACTTATAGGTTCACTAAGATTATGACTTTGCACACTGCCATTTTCCATGCAGCATTTTGACATGTCGTGTGATATGACTAGAAGATTGAAGAATGGTATGTTTTGAATCTGCTGAGCATAATAATAAAAAAATAAAATAATTTAACTTGAGTTAATAACTAAAGCATGACTTCAGGAGTCAGGTTTGGTCGTAGGTAGTGGTTGTTGTTAGCAGATTATTTTTATTGCAAATTGCAATTGCCACAGCGTGCATAAAATGTGCATCACTAGTCCAAATCTTACCTTTTTTTTCATTCAGGATTAGTTTGGGGTCCGGCGCAATATTGGAAATTCAAAAAACAGGTCTCTGTACCCGTTGATATAAGGGGTGACTACTAGTGCTTTTACCAGGCTCCTCTTGGATAGCCCCAGAAAGTGTGACTATGAATCCCAAAAAGAAAATTAAATTAAGGTTTAAAACTAACTCCAAATTAAATTGTAAGACCTGGAGCTCCTCAAACACACGTCCTACCGCAACAGCTATAGGCTCCGCCCACCCAAATCTTACCTTTTTAATGCCAATTGATATTGCCACAGCTGGAACAGCAGTAAATAACATGTGCGTCACCACAGTCTCTGAAGATGTTGTCGGATGTATACAAAAACACTGATAAAGTATTCCTTTCGGGGCGCAAAGAGATGGCTACCGGAACACTCCAGGAACTTCCCAAGACTAAGAGTTGCTGTCTTGTTTTTCTGGTGATGTTGGAGACATCTGGGTAGTGTACAGGGAGGCCCAAAATCCTCTCCATCTCTGTGCACCACAGGACAGGACATCCTTGTCATCCATAAGCACATGAAATTGCTGGCATTTTCGTTGCTTCAAGAAGTTCAGTTTTTGTGGTGATAGTACAGAATTAAATAAACTTTGGTTTCCTACCATACTCAAGACAATCTTGTAGTTCAAGCTTCGGACTTGCTGTGGGAAACAGTGGCCTGTCCATACCAGGAAGATGATTTAGACAGAAGTAACGGGCTCTGATTGCAGGTGACACATGTTTATCGTCAATCATCAAAGGGGTTGCGTGCAGAATATGGCTGATGGCCCCTTATTCACATGTTTGTCCAGAGCCACAACATTTGCAAACAGCCAGAAGAAAGGTCGGTTCTCACCAGCCTTAAGTTGAGCTTCAATTACCAAATGCTGATATTCAAAAAATAGACAAACAGTGCCTTAAAAAACACATTTGCAATATGGATTCACCAGAGCAAGGTCATTGCAAGTATTTCCCACGATAACAAAATTAAAATGACACAACTCCGCAATCTTCCCCTTCACATTATTATTGTCACACTCCATTGTACTCCTATGCCCACCTCCCTGCTCTTGTTTTTGTTGAAGGTCCTGGAGCCTCTGCTAAAAAGGCCTATGGATAAATAAGTGTACTGGGTGTCTAATCAATGTTTTTTTCTATTTCCCGGGTCATATACATGATCTCTGTGTTTCTAAAATCAATGCCTTTCCTGTAATCTAATTTACAAAAGTATGCCATATGTCCTCTTTCCTGCTGCTGGTTTTGTTGAGGGTCCTGGAGCCTCTGCTAAAAAGACCTAAGGATAAAGAAGTGTACTGGGTGTCTAATCTATGTTTTTTTAGATTTCACGGTTGCAAAAAATTATCCACGGGTTTCTAAAATCAATGCCTTTCCTGTAATCTATTATTCACAAGGATGCCATATGTACTTTTTCATGCTGTTGTTTCTGTTGAGGCTCCGGGAGCCTCTTATTAAAAAGGCCTAAGGAAAAATAAGTGTACTGGGTGTCTAATCAATGTTTTTTTCTATTTCCCGGTTGCAACTAATGATCTCTGTGTTTCTGAAATCAATGCCTTTCCTATAATCATTTTTTCAAAAGGATGCCATATGTCCTCTTTCCTGCTGCTGGTTTTGTCGAGGGTCCTGGAGCCTCTGCTGAGCATAATAAAAAAAAAAAAATGAATTTAACTTGACTTAATAACTGAAGCATGACTTCAGGAGTCAGGTGTGGTCGTAGGTAGTGGTTGTTGTTAGCAGATTATTTTTATTGCAAATTGCAATTGCCACAGTGTGCATAAAATGTGCGTCACTAGTCAAAATCTGACCTTTTTTTTTCATTCAGGGGTGTCCGGTGCCATATTGGAAAGGCAAAAAACATGTCTCCATACCCGTTGATATAAGGGGTGACTATAGTGCTTTTACCAGGCTCCTCTTGGATAGCCCCAGAAAGTGTGACTATGAATCCCAAAAAGAAAATTAAATTAAGGTTGAAAACTAACTGCAAAGTAACTTGTAAGACCTGGAGCTCCTCAAACACACGTCCTACCGCAACAGCTATAGGCTCCGCCACCCACAAATCTTAACTTTTTAATGCCAATTGATATTGCCACAGCTGGAACAACAGTAAATAACATGTGCGTCACCACAGTCTCTGAAGCTGTTGTCGGATGTATACAAAAACACTGATAAAGTATTCCTTTCGGGGCGCAAAGAGATGGCTACCGGAACACTCCAGGAACTTCCCAAGACTAAGAGTTGCTGTCTTGTTTTTCTGGTGATGTTGGAGACATCTGGGTAGTGTACAGGGAGGCCCAAAATCCTCTCCATCTCTGTGCACCACAGGACAGGACGTCCTTGTCATCCATAAGCACATGAAATTGCTGGCATTTTCGTTGCTTCAAGAAGTTCAGTTTTTGTGGTGATAGTACAGAATTAAATAAACTTTGGTTTCCTACCATACTCAAGACAATCTTGTAGTTCAAGCTTCGGACTTGCTGTGGGAAACAGTGGCCTGTCCATACCAGGAAGATGATTTAGACAGAAGTAACGGGCTCTGATTGCAGGTGACACATGTTTATCGTCAATCATCAAAGGGGTTGCGTGCAGAATATGGCTGATGGCCCCTTATTCACATGTTTGTCCAGAGCCACAACATTTGCAAACAGCCAGAAGAAAGGTCGGTTCTCACCAGCCTTAAGTTGAGCTTCAATTACCAAATGCTGATATTCAAAAAATAGACAAACAGTGCCTTAAAAAACACATTTGCAATATGGATTCACCAGAGCAAGGTCATTGCAAGTATTTCCCACGATAACAAAATTAAAATGACACAACTCCGCAATCTTCCCCTTCACATTATTATTGTCACACTCCATTGTACTGCTATGCCCACCTCCCTGCTCTTGTTTTTGTTGAAGGTCCTGGAGCCTCTGCTAAAAAGGCCTATGGATAAATAAGTGTACTGGGTGTCTAATCAATGTTTTTTTCTATTTCCCGGGTCATATACATGATCTCTGTGTTTCTAAAATCAATGCCTTTCCTGTAATCTAATTTACAAAAGTATGCCATATGTCCTCTTTCCTGCTGCTGGTTTTGTTGAGGGTCCTGGAGCCTCTGCTAAAAAGACCTAAGGATAAAGAAGTGTACTGGGTGTCTAATCTATGTTTTTTTAGATTTCACGGTTGCAAAACATTATCCACGGGTTTCTAAAATCAATGCCTTTCCTGTAATCTATTATTCACAAGGATGCCATATGTACTTTTTCATGCTGTTGTTTCTGTTGAGGCTCCGGGAGCCTCTTATTAAAAAGGCCTAAGGAAAAATAAGTGTACTGGGTGTCTAATCAATGTTTTTTTCTATTTCCCGGTTGCAACTAATGATCTCTGTGTTTCTGAAATCAATGCCTTTCCTATAATCATTTTTTCAAAAGGATGCCATATGTCCTCTTTCCTGCCGCTGGTTTTGTCGAGGGTCCTGGAGCCTCTGCTGAGCATAATAAAAAAAAAAAAATGAATTTAACTTGACTTAATAACTGAAGCATGACTTCAGGAGTCAGGTGTGGTCGTAGGTAGTGGTTGTTGTTAGCAGATTATTTTTATTGCAAATTGCAATTGCCACAGTGTGCATAAAATGTGCGTCACTAGTCAAAATCTGACCTTTTTTTTTTCATTCAGGGGTGTCCGGCGCCATATTGGAAAGGCAAAAAACATGTCTCCATACCCGTTGATATAAGGGGTGACTATAGTGCTTTTACCAGGCTCCTCTTGGATAGCCCCAGAAAGTGTGACTATGAATCCCAAAAAGAAAATTAAATTAAGGTTGAAAACTAACTCCAAAGTAACTTGTAAGACCTGGAGCTCCTCAAACACACGTCCTACCGCAACAGCTATAGGCTCCGCCACCCACAAATCTTAACTTTTTAATGCCAATTGATATTGCCACAGCTGGAACAACAGTAAATAACATGTGCGTCACCACAGTCTCCGAAGCTGTTGTCGGATGTATACAAAAACACTGATAAAGTATTCCTTTTGGAGCGCAAAGAGATGGCTACCGGAACACTCCAGGAACTTCACAAGAGTTGCTGTCTTGTGTTTCTGGTGATGTTTGAGACATCTGGGTAGTGTACAGGGAGGGCAAAAATCCTCTCCATCTCTGTGCACCACAGGACAGGACGTCCTTGTCATCCATAAGCACATGAAATTGCTGGCTTTTTCGTTGCTTCAAGAAGTTCAGTTTTTGTGGTGATAGTACAGAATTAAATAAACTTTGGTTTCCTACCATACTCAAGACAATCTTGTAGTTCAAGCTTCAGACTTGCTGTGGGAAACAGTGGCCTGTCCATACCAGGAAGATGATTTAGACAGAAGTAACGAGCTCTGCTTGCAGGTGACACATGTTTATCGTCAATCATCAAAGGGGTTGCGTGCAGAATATGGCTGATGGCCCCTTATTCACATGTTTGTCCAGAGCCACAACATTTGCAAACAGCCAGAAGAAAGGTCGGTTCTCACCAGCATTAAGTTGAGCTTCATTTACCAAATGCTGATATTCAAAAACATAGACAAACAGTGCCTTAAATAACACATTTGCGATATGGATTCACCAGAGCAAGGTCATTGCAAGTACTAAGTTCCCACGATAACAAAATTAAAATGCCACAACTACGCAATCTTCACCTTCAGATTATTATTGTCACACTCCATTGTACTCCTATGCCCAGCTCCCTGCTCTTGTTTTTGTTGAGGGTCCTGGAGCCTCTGCTAAAAAGGCCTATGGATAATGAAGTGTACTGGGTGTCTGTTCAATGTTTTTTTAGATTTCCCGGTTGCAACTAATTATCTCAGTGTTTCTAAAATCAATGCCTTTCCTGTAATCTATTATTCAAAAGGATGACATATCTCCTCTTTCATGCTGTTGTTTTGGTTGAGGCTCCGGGACCCTCTTATTAAAAAGGCCTGAGGATAAATAAGTGTAACGGGTGTCTAATCAATGTTTTTTTCTATTTTCCGGGTCATATAAATGATCTCTGGGATTCTAAAATCAATGCCTTTCCTGTAATCTATTATTCAAAGGATGACATATCTCCTCTTTCATGCTGTTGTTTCGGTTGAGGCTCCGGGACCCTCTTATTAAAAATGCCTGAGGATAAATAAGTGTAACGGGTGTCTAATGAATGTTTTTTTCTATTTCAAGGGTCATATAAATGATCTCTGGGATTCTAAAATCAATGCCTTTCCTGTAATCTATTATTCAAAAGGATGACATATCTCCTCTTTCATGCTGTTGTTTCGGTTGAGGCTCCGGGACCCTCTTATTAAAAAGGCCTGAGGATAAATAAGTGTAACGGGTGTCTAATCAATGTTTTTTTCTATTTCCCTTTCCTGTAATCTATTATTCAAAAGGATGACATAGCTCCTCTTTCATGCTGTTGTTTTGGTTGAGGCTCCGGGACCCTCTTATTAAAAATGCCTGAGGATAAATAAGTGTAACGGGTGTCTAATCAATGTTTTTTTCTATTTCCCGGGTCATATAAATGATCTCTGGGATTCTAAAATCAATGCCTTTCCTGTAATCTATTATTCAAAACAATGACATATCTCCTCTTTCATGCTGTTGTTTTGGTTGAGGCTCCGGGACCCTCTTATTAAAAAGGCCTGAGGATAAATAAGTGTAACGGGTGTCTAATCAATGTTTTTTTCTATTTCAAGGGTCATATAAATGATCTCTGGGATTCTAAAATCAATGCCTTTCCTGTAATCTATTATTCAAAAGGATGACATATCTCCTCTTTCATGCTGTTGTTTCGGTTGAGGCTCCGGCACCCTCTTATTAAAAATGCCTGAGGATAAATAAGTGTAACGGGTGTCTAATGAATGTTTTTTTCTATTTCAAGGGTCATATAAATGATCTCTGGGATTCTAAAATCTATGCCTTTCCTGTAATCTATTATTCAAAAGAATGACATATCTCCTCTTTCATGCTGTTGTTTCAGTTGAGGCTCCGGGACCCTCGTATTAAAAAGGCCTGAGGAAAAATAAGTGTACTGGGTGTCTAATCAATGTTTTTTTCTATTTCCCGGTTGCAACTAATGATCTCTGGGTTTCTAAAATCAATGCCTTTCCTGTAATCTATTATTCAAAAGGATGACATATGTCCTCTTTCATGCTGTTGTTTCGGTTGAGGCTCCGGGACCCTCTTATTAAAAAGGCCTGAGGATAAATAAGTGTAACGGGTGTCTAATCAATGATTTTTTCTATTTCCCGGGTCATATAAATGATCTCTGGGATTCTAAAATCAATGCCTTTCATGTAATCTATTATTCAAAAGGATGACATATCTCCTCTTTCATGCTGTTGTTTCGGTTGAGGCTCCGGGACCCTCTTATTAAAAAGGCCTGAGGATAAATAAGTGTACTGGGTGTCTAATCAATGTTTTTTTCTATTTCCCGGTTGAATATAATGATCTGTCGGTTTCTAAAATCAATACCTTTCTTGTAATCTATTATTCAAAAGGATGACATATGTCCTCTTTCATGCTGTTGTTTCGGTTGAAGCTCCGGGACCCTCGTATTAAAAAGGCCTGAGGATAAATAAGTGTAACGGGTGTCTAATCAATGTTTTTTTCTATTTCACGGTTGCAAATAATGATCTGTGGGTTTCTAAAATCAATGCCTTTACTGTAATCTATTATTCAAAAGGATGACATATCTCCTCTTTCATGCTGTTGTTTCGGTTGAGGCTCTGGGACCCTCGTATTAAAAAGGCCTGAGGATAAATAAGTGTAACGGGTGTCTAATCAATGTTTTTTTCTATTTCCCGGGTCATATAAATGATCTCTGGGATTCTAAAATCAATGCCTTTCCTGTAATCTATTATTCAAAGGATGACATATCTCCTCTTTCATGCTGTTGTTTCAGTTGAGGCTCCGGGACCCTCGTATTAAAAAGGCCTGAGGATAAATAAGTGTACTGGGTGTCTAATCAATGTTTTTTTCTATTTCCTGGGTCTTATTAAAAAGGCCTGAGGAAAAATAAGTGTACTGGGTGTCTAATCAATGTTTTTTTCTATTTCCCGGTTGCAACTAATGATCTCTGGGTTTCTAAAATCAATGCCTTTCCTGTAATCTATTATTCAAAAGGATGACATATGTCCTCTTTCATGCTGTTGTTTCGGTTGAGGCTCCGGGACCCTCTTATTAAAAAGGCCTGAGGATAAATAAGTGTAACGGGTGTCTAATCAATGATTTTTTCTATTTCCCGGGTCATATAAATGATCTCTGGGATTCTAAAATCAATGCCTTTCATGTAATCTATTATTCAAAAGGATGACATATCTCCTCTTTCATGCTGTTGTTTCGGTTGAGGCTCCGGGACCCTCTTATTAAAAAGGCCTGAGGATAAATAAGTGTACTGGGTGTCTAATCAATGTTTTTTTCTATTTCCCGGTTGAATATAATGATCTGTCGGTTTCTAAAATCAATACCTTTCTTGTAATCTATTATTCAAAAGGATGACATATGTCCTCTTTCATGCTGTTGTTTCGGTTGAAGCTCCGGGACCCTCGTATTAAAAAGGCCTGAGGATAAATAAGTGTAACGGGTGTCTAATCAATGTTTTTTTCTATTTCACGGTTGCAAATAATGATCTGTGGGTTTCTAAAATCAATGCCTTTACTGTAATCTATTATTCAAAAGGATGACATATCTCCTCTTTCATGCTGTTGTTTCGGTTGAGGCTCTGGGACCCTCGTATTAAAAAGGCCTGAGGATAAATAAGTGTAACGGGTGTCTAATCAATGTTTTTTTCTATTTCCCGGGTCATATAGATGATCTCTGGGATTCTAAAATCAATGCCTTTCCTGTAATCTATTATTCAAAGGATGACATATCTCCTCTTTCATGCTGTTGTTTTGGTTGAGGCTCCGGGACCCTCTTATTAAAAATGCCTGAGGATAAATAAGTGTAACGGGTGTCTAATGAATGTTTTTTTCTATTTCAAGGGTCATATAAATGATCTCTGGGATTCTAATATCAATGCCTTTCCTGTAATCTATTATTCAAAAGTATGACATATCTCCTCTTTCATGCTGTTGTTTCGGTTGAGGCTCCGGGACCCTCTTATTAAAAAGGCCTGAGGATAAATAAGTGTAACGGGTGTCTAATCAATGTTTTTTTCTATTTCCCTTTCCTGTAATCTATTATTCAAAAGGATGACATAGCTCCTCTTTCATGCTGTTGTTTTGGTTGAGGCTCCGGGACCCTCGTATTAAAAAGGCCTGAGGATAAATAAGTGTAACGGGTGTCTAATCAATGTTTTTTTCTATTTCCCGGGTCATATAAATGATCTCTGGGATTCTAAAATCAATGTCTTTCCTGTAATCTATTATTCAAAACAATGGCATATCTCCTCTTTCATGCTGTTGTTTTGGTTGAGGCTCCGGGACCCTCTTATTAAAAAGGCCTGAGGATAAATAAGTGTAACGGGTGTCTAATCAATGTTTTTTTCTATTTCAAGGGTCATATAAATGATCTCTGGGATTCTAAAATCAATGCCTTTCCTGTAATCTATTATTCAAAAGGATGACATATCTCCTCTTTCATGCTGTTGTTTCGGTTGAGGCTCCGGGACCCTCTTATTAAAAATGCCTGAGGATAAATAAGTGTAACGGGTGTCTAATGAATGTTTTTTTCTATTTCAAGGGTCATATAAATGATCTCTGGGATTCTAAAATCAATGCCTTTCCTGTAATCTATTATTCAAAAGAATGACATATCTCCTCTTTCATGCTGTTGTTTCAGTTGAGGCTCCGGGACCCTCTTATTAAAAAGGCCTGAGGATAAATAAGTGTACTGGGTGTCTAATCAATGTTTTTTTCTATTTCCCGGGTCTTATTAAAAAGGCCTGAGGAAAAATAAGTGTACTGGGTGTCTAATAAATGTTTTTTTCTATTTCCCGGTTGCAACTAATGATCTCTGGGTTTCTAAAATCAATGCCTTTCCTGTAATCTATTATTCAAAAGGATGACATATGTCCTCTTTCATGCTGTTGTTTCGGTTGAGGCTCCGGGACCCTCTTATTAAAAAGGCCTGAGGATAAATAAGTGTAACGGGTGTCTAATCAATGATTTTTTCTATTTCCCGGGTCATATAAATGATCTCTGGGATTCTAAAATCAATGCCTTTCATGTAATCTATTATTCAAAAGGATGACATATCTCCTCTTTCATGCTGTTGTTTCGGTTGAGGCTCCGGGACCCTCTTATTAAAAAGGCCTGAGGATAAATAAGTGTACTGGGTGTCTAATCAATGTTTTTTTCTATTTCCCGGTTGAATATAATGATCTGTCGGTTTCTAAAATCAATACCTTTCTTGTAATCTATTATTCAAAAGGATGACATATGTCCTCTTTCATGCTGTTGTTTCGGTTGAGGCTCCGGGACCCTCGTATTAAAAAGGCCTGAGGATAAATAAGTGTAACGGGTGTCTAATCAATGTTTTTTTCTATTTCACGGTTGCAAATAATGATCTGTGGGTTTCTAAAATCAATGCCTTTACTGTAATCTATTATTCAAAAGGATGACATATCTCCGCTTTCATGCTGTTGTTTCGGTTGAGGCTCCGGGACCCTCGTATTAAAAAGGCCTGAGGATAAATAAGTGTAACGGGTGTCTAATCAATGTTTTTTTCTATTTCCCGGGTCATATAAATGATCTCTGGGATTCTAAAATCAATGCCTTTCCTGTAATGTACTATTCAAAAGGATGACATATGTCCTCTTTCATGCTGTTGTTTTGTTGAGGCTCCGGGACCCTCTTATTAAAAAGGCCTGAGGATAAATAAGTGTAACGCGTGTCTAATCAATGTTTTTTTCTATTTCACGGGTCATATAAATGATCTCTGGGATTCTAAAATCAATGCCTTTCCTGTAATCTATTATTCAAAAGGATGACATATCTCCTCTTTCATGCGGTTGTTTCGGTTGAGGCTCCGGGACCCTCTTATTTAAAAGGCCTGAGGATAAATAAGTGTAACGGGTGTCTAATCAATGTTTTTTTCTATTTCACGGTTGCAAATAATGATCTGTGGGTTTCTAAAATCAATGCCTTTACTGTAATCTATTATTCAAAAGGATGACATATCTCCTCTTTCATGCTGTTGTTTCGGTTGAGGCTCCGGGACCCTCTTATTAAAAAGGCCTGAGGATAAATAAGTGTAACGGGTGTCTAATCAATGATTTTTTCTATTTCCCGGGTCATATAAATGATCTCTGGGATTCTAAAATCAATGCCTTTCATGTAATCTATTATTCAAAAGGATGACATATCTCCTCTTTCATGCTGTTGTTTCGGTTGAGGCTCCGGGACCCTCTTATTAAAAAGGCCTGAGGATAAATAAGTGTACTGGGTGTCTAATCAATGTTTTTTTCTATTTCCCGGTTGAATATAATGATCTGTCGGTTTCTAAAATCAATACCTTTCTTGTAATCTATTATTCAAAAGGATGACATATGTCCTCTTTCATGCTGTTGTTTCGGTTGAGGCTCCGGGACCCTCGTATTAAAAAGGCCTGAGGATAAATAAGTGTAACGGGTGTCTAATCAATGTTTTTTTCTATTTCACGGTTGCAAATAATGATCTGTGGGTTTCTAAAATCAATGCCTTTACTGTAATCTATTATTCAAAAGGATGACATATCTCCGCTTTCATGCTGTTGTTTCGGTTGAGGCTCCGGGACCCTCGTATTAAAAAGGCCTGAGGATAAATAAGTGTAACGGGTGTCTAATCAATGTTTTTTTCTATTTCCCGGGTCATATAAATGATCTCTGGGATTCTAAAATCAATGCCTTTCCTGTAATGTACTATTCAAAAGGATGACATATGTCCTCTTTCATGCTGTTGTTTCGTTGAGGCTCCGGGACCCTCTTATTAAAAAGGCCTGAGGATAAATAAGTGTAACGCGTGTCTAATCAATGTTTTTTTCTATTTCACGGGTCATATAAATGATCTCTGGGATTCTAAAATCAATGCCTTTCCTGTAATCTATTATTCAAAAGGATGACATATCTCCTCTTTCATGCGGTTGTTTCGGTTGAGGCTCCGGGACCCTCTTATTTAAAAGGCCTGAGGATAAATAAGTGTAACGGGTGTCTAATCAATGTTTTTTTCTATTTCACGGTTGCAAATAATGATCTGTGGGTTTCTAAAATCAATGCCTTTACTGTAATCTATTATTCAAAAGGATGACATATCTCCTCTTTCATGCTGTTGTTTCGGTTGAGGCTCCGGGACCCTCTTATTAAAAAGGCCTGAGGATAAATAAGTGTAACGGGTGTCTAATCAATGTTTTTTTCTATTTCCCGGGTCATATAAATGATCTCTGGGATTCTAAAATCAATGCCTTTCCTGTAATCTATTATTCAAAAGGATGACATATCTCCTCTTTCATGCTGTTGTTTCGGTTGAGGCTCCGGGACCCTCTTATTAAAAAGGCCTGAGGATAAATAAGTGTAACGGGTGTCTAATCAATGTTTTTTTCAATTTCACGGTTGCAAATAATGATCTGTGGGTTTCTAAAATCAATGCCTTTCCTGTAATCTATTATTCAAAATGATGACATATCTCCTCTTTCATGCTGTTGTTTCGGTTGAGGCTCCGGGACCCTCTTATTTAAAAGGCCTGAGGATAAATAAGTGTAACGGGTGTCTAATCAATGTTTTTTTCTATTTCACAGTTGCAAATAATGATCTGTGGGTTTCTAAAATCAATGCCTTTCCTGTAATCTATTATTCAAAACGATGACATATCTCCTCTTTCATGCTGTTGTTTCGGTTGAGGCTCCGGGACCCTCTTATTAAAAAGGCCTGAGGAAAAATAAGTGTAACGGGTGTCTAATCAATGTTTTTTTCTATTTCCCGGGTCATATAAATGATCTCTGGGATTCTAAAATCAATGCCTTTCATGTAATCTATTATTCAAAAGGATGACATATCTCCTCTGTCATGCTGTTGTTTCGGTTGAGGCTCCGGGACCCTCTTATTAAAAAGGCCTGAGGAAAAATAAGTGTAACGGGTGTCTAATCAATGTTTTTTTTCTATTTCCCGGTTGCAAATAATGATCTGTGGGTTTCTAAAATCAATGCCTTTCTTGTAATCTATTATTCAAAAGGATGACATATGTCCTCTTTCATGCTGTTGTTTCGGTTGAGGCTCCGGGTCCCTCTTATTAAAAAGGCCTGAGGATAAATAAGTGTAACGGGTGTCTAATCAATGTTTTTTTCTATTTCACGGTTGCAAATAATGATCTGTGGGTTTCTAAAATCAATGCCTTTACTGTAATCTATTATTCAAAAGGATGACATATCTCCTCTTTCATGCTGTTGTTTCGGTTGAGGCTCCGGGACCCTCTTATTAAAAAGGCCTGAGGATAAATAAGTGTAACGGGTGTCTAATCAATGTTTTTTTCTATTTCCCGGGTCATATAAATCATCTCTGGGATTCTAAAATCAATGCCTTAACTGTAATCAATTGTTCACAAGGAAGCCATATGTCCTCTTTCATGCTGTTGTTTCAGTTGAGGCTCCGGGAGCCTCTTATAAAAAGGCCTAAGGATACAGAAGTGTTCTGGGTGTCCAATCAATGTTTTTTTTTATTTCACAGTTGCAAAAAAATTATCTATGGCTTTGTAAAATCTATGCCTTACCTGTCATCTATTGTTCAAAAGGATGCCATATGTCCTCTTTCCTGCTGTTGTTTTTGTTGGGGGTCTTGAACACTATTCTAAAAAGGCCGAAGGAGAATGACCTGTACTGTACTGGGTGTCCAATCATGTTTTTGTTTTCTATTTCACGGTTCATAATAAATATCGCCGTGTAACTAAAATCAATGCCATACCTGTACTCGGTTGTTCAAAAGGATGGCATATGTGGTGTTTCATTCTGTTGTGGTTGTTGAGGGTCGTGGCCGTGGGACAGCGTATAAAACGGCTGAAGGAGAACAACCTGTACAGCCTTGCTCCTCTTTTTAGGCAGGCCAGCTCTTTGCATACATGCCCACAGACTCTGTAACGCATGCCTCTTTTAGGGAGAGGTGCAGTCATAATGCAGGGTCAGAAACTCTGCCTGCAACTGTTATACTCGATTTTGCGAAAAGGAAGTAACCTTACCATGGTTCCCTGCACGCACCTATTGTTGTTATATTTTGGTGAGGGTAATCATGATGGCCATGTAGACCACCACCACTGAGAGTCCTGGAAGTAACAGGGATGAGATGAAAGAGCTAAGAATAGTAGAACTTGAAACAACAGAGTTAGCCATGGGTGTTAGTGCAAAACCGCTTGGCTTTTTTTTGGCTTTGGGTGCGGCTATTCATGCAGGCCATATAGAGCTGCCACCATTCGGTGTCGTATCAGCTATTAAACTAATAAGAACAGTACTACCAAAATACAGCCAATGAAGGGCCTTAGGAAGACTGAGCCAAGGTTGGATTGTAGTATTTGGTTAGGCTAATCATGATGGCCATGTAGACCACCACGAGAGTCCTGGAAGTAACAGGGATGAGATGAAAGAGCTAAGAATAGTAGAACTTGAAACAACAGAGTTAGCCATGGGTGTTAGTGCAAAAACGCTTGGCTTTTTTTTGGCTTTAGTTGCGGCTATTCATGCAGGCCATATAGAGCTGCCACCATTCGGTGTCGTATCAGCTATTAAACTAATAAGAACAGTACTACCAAAATACAGCAAATGAAGGGCCTTAGGAAGACTGAGCCAAGGTTGGATTGTAGTATTTGGTTAGGCTAATCATGATGGCCATGTAGACCACCACCGAGAGTCCTGGAAGTAACAGGGATGAGATGAAAGAGCTAAGAATAGTAGAACTTGAAACAACAGAGTTAGCCATGGGTGTTAGTGCAAAACCGCTTGGCTTTTTTTTGGCTTTGGGTGCGGCTATTCATGCAGGCCATATAGAGCTGCCACCATTCGGTGTCTTATAAGCTATTAAACTAATAAGAACAGTACTACCAAAATACAGCCAATGAAGGGCCTTAGGAAGACTGAGCCAAGGTTGGATTGTAGTATTTGGTTAGGCTAATCATGATGGCCATGTAGACCACCACCGAGAGTCCTTGAAGTAACAGGGATGAGATGAAAGATCTAAGAATAGTAGAACTTGAAACAACAGAGTTAGCCATGGGTGTTAGTGCAAAACCGCTTGGCTTTTTTTTGGCTTTGGGTGCGGCTATTCATGCAGGCCATATAGAGCTGCCACCATTCGTTGTCGTATCAGCTATTAAACTAATAAGAACAGTACTACCAAAATACAGCCAATGAAGGGCCTTAGGAAGACTGAGCCAAGGTTGGATTGTAGTATTTGGTTAGGCTAATCATGATGGCCATGTAGACCACCACCGAGAGTCCTGAAAGTAACAGGGATGATGAGATGAAAGTGCTAAGAATAGTACTACTTGAAACAACAGAGTTAGCCATGGGTGTTAATCCAAGACCGCTTGGATTTATTTTTGTATTGGGTGCGGCTAATCATGCAGGCCATATAGAGCTGCCACCATTCAGTGTTGTATCAGCTATAAAAATAATAAGAACTGTACTATCAAAATACAGACAATGAAGGGCCTATGAAGACTGAGCAAAGGTTGGATTGTAGTATTTTGTTCGGCTAATCATGATGGCCATGTAGACCACCCGTAACAGGGATGAAAGTGCTAAGAATAGTACTAATTGAAACAACCGAGTTAGCCATGGGTGTTAGTCTAAGACCACTCGGCTTTTTTTTTGGGTTTGGGTGCAGCTAATCATGAAGGCCAGATAGACCTGCCACCATTTGGTGTTGTAACCGGTATTAAACTGCAAAGAACAGTACTACTTAACACAACCTACTTACCATGGGTCCCAGAGCATATGTTTGGTTGTTATATTTTGTAAGGGTAATCATACAGCTATTAAAATGCGAAGGACATTACTAATTAACACAACATAGTTACCATGGGTCGCAGACCAAGAGCAGATGTCTTATTATTATATTTTGTATGGGTAATCATCCAGGCCGTATAGACCTCACCAAATAGGGGGAGTTACAGAGATTAAAGTGCTAAGAATGGTAGTACTTAAAACACAACCTAGTTAAAATAGGTAGCAGACCGCATGTCTTATTATTATAATTTTTCAGGGTAATCTGGCAGGCCATATAGAACACCCCCGATAGGGGGGGGAACAGGGATTAAAGTGCTAAGAAAAGTACTAATTAACACAAGCTAGTTGGGTCCAAGAACGCATGTTTAATTATTAGACTTTATTAGGGTAATTATATATCTAACAAATATATCTATTTCTCTTCTATCGATTCTATCTAACTATCAATCTATGTATATCTATCTATCCTATCTATCAATCTATCTTCTGTCCGGGATGTTTTGAGACAGCCACTTTGGGAATGTTAGTTGATTTAGGCCCATTATGGCTTAAAATCAGACTCTGCATAAACTATGTAATTTTCCATGGGAGTTTTGCCAGGGATCCCCCTCCAGCATGCGACAGTCCAGGTGTTAGTACCCTTGAAACAACTTTTCCATCACTATTGTGGCCAGAAAGAGTCCTTGTAGGTTTTAAAGTTCGCCTGCCTATTGAATTCAATGGCGTTTCGCGGGTTCGCGAACAATACCGGAAGTTCGAGTCCGCCAAAAATTTTAGGTTCGCAACATCACTATTTATTTGTAGGTATTGTATTTAATTAATTTATTGATAGTGTAGTGTTAGGTTTAATTGTAACTTAGGTTAGGATTTATTTTACAGGTACTTTTGGAATTATTTTAACTAGGTAACTATTAAATAGTTATTAACTATTTAATAGCTATTGTACCTGGTTAAAATAAATACAAAGTTGCCTGTAAAATAAATATTAATCCTAAAATAGCTACAATATAATTATAATTTATATTGTAGCTATATTAGGATTTATTTTACAGGTAAGTATTTAGCTTTAAATAGGAATAATTTATTTAATAAGAGTTAATATATTTTGCTAGATAAAAATTATATTTAACTTAGGGGGGTGTTAGTGTTAGGGTTAGACTTAGCTTTAGGGGTTAATAAATTTATTATAGTAGCGGTGAGGTCCGGTCGGCAGATAAGGGGTTAATATTTGTAGGTAGGTAGCGGCGACGTTGGGGGGGGGGGCAGATTAGGGGTTAATAAATATAATATAGGGGTCGGCGGTGTTAGGGGCAGCAGATTAGGGGTTCATAGGGATAACGTAGGTTGCGGCGGTGTACGGAGCGGCAGATTAGGGGTTAATAATAAAATGTAGGTGTCAGCGATAGCGGGGGCGGCATATTAGGGGTTAATAAGTGTAAGGTTAGGGGTGTTTAGACTCAGGGTTCATGTTAGGGTGTTAGGTGCAGACTTAGAAACTGTTTCCCCATAGGAAACAATGGGGCTGCGTTAGGAGCTGAACGCTGCTTTTTTGCAGGTGTTAGGTTTTTTTCAGCTCAAACTGCCCCATTGTTTCCTATGGGGAAATCGTGCACAAGCACGTTTTTGAAGCTGGCCGCGTCCGTAAGCACTGCTGGTATTGAGAGTTGCAGTGGCGGTAAATATGCTCTACGCTCCTTTTTTGGAGCCTAACGCAGCCATTCTGTGAACTCTAAATACCAGCGGTATTTAAAAGGTGCAGGGGAAAAAAAGCCAGCGTTAGCTACTCGGGTCGTTACCGACAAAACTCTAAATCTAGCCGTTGGTTTTTAACTGTCTTAGACATTCATTAACATAATTCTCTTTTTTGAGAACTACCACATTCCCACCCTTATCTGAGGTCTTTATCTCAATAGTGTCATCAGTCATTAAGTCATTTAAAGCATCACATTCTTCCTTAGATAGATTTTTATTAGGGATCAAATTTACATCCAAGTTTTTTATATCATTCTCAACCATTTTTACAAAGTTTGACACATTCGAAACCATAGATAGTGAGGGCATATAGCTAGACTTAGGTTTCAAGTCACTATGTCCTATTGATCTAGATGTATCACTCTGTGAACTGTCCTCTTCATTCGCACTTAATAACGATTCAAGATCACTCAAGGTTTTTCTTTTTTTCAATAATTTAAAGTGGGATGGCTCTAAAATCTTATCTGACAAGTTAAAAACTTCCAGGTCTTCCTCAATTAATGATTAGATTTCTTTACATTTTGTGAGCTCCACAAACTGTATCCACTTGTTTTCCCATTCACCTTTTTTGTGTTTGCGTCCACCTCTCCTGGTTTTTCTTTTGTACTCTGAGGGCCCTTGTCTAAAAAATTCCTTCTTCTATGTTGTTTTCTTCCCCTATTTGATTGACTTTCTGAACCAGATCTCTCAGATTCCGAAGATTCTGAGGTGTATCTAGTTGCATACTCATACACCTTGTCTTCCTTATAATCAAGTAAATCCCTTAAGAATTTCCTTCTCTTTCTAGATTTAGTTTCCTCCTTTAATTTTCTAGTCTCCATCAATATATCATCTTTAAGTTTTTTATAATCTTGATTTGAGGACCAAGTGTCCAAAGCTTCTTCTGATTCCTAAATTTTCTCATTCAAAATATCTAATTTTAATTGAGTTTCATTAATGATCAATTTCATTAAGTCAAAGGAACATTCAGAAAGGCATTTGTCCCATTTGTGTTTAAAGTTTTCAGTTAGTGGATTATTTAAATTTAATCCTGGTTTCTTTCTTAAACGCAAACCTCGTGGTACCATCTTATTATCAATATATCTCTGTAAACTTGTGATCTCCCATTTTAGTTTTATTTGTTTTATCAAATTATTTTTATGATTTTTATAATCTTGAAAGATGGATCCCGAGGGTGGAGTCAAGGCCCCCTTCTCAGAGTCCATTGCAAAAGTCTCATTAATATCAAACTCCCACTCTCTATCCCCTATACTTGCCTTACCTCTGGCCAAAATCAAGAGCTCCCAGTGATCACCAGGCCCCCCTCAAATGAACACCTTTGAGCGTGGTAACTGAAAGAACCTGATGGGTTCAGAAATTGTAATGAACAAATAGAACCCGCTCCAAAGGATATATAGGCAAATAAGTAATGGAACACCTGACTTATAAAATATTTGCAGGTGAACCAGTGCACGGAACTCATAAAGGTAAATATGTCCAATTTAAGAAAAAAAAAAAAGATGAGTTAATCCAGCACCACTAATATACAAGCAAAATTATAAAATTGAGGTAAGTCTGTAAATGATCACAAACAACTGCCGATTCCGGTCAGAGGAAGCAATTTATTAATTCATAACCTTCTTTATGATTGAATACAATTTATATCACATGTATATAGCATACAGCAAAATTACAAGTAATCCTAAAAACCCCGGGGATATGTGATAACAAAAATTATGAACCTAAATATACCGGTATATGTACTGCTAACTAACTATATAACCATGAGTGGAAATCTCTACAAGATATAAACAAAAATATAGATACACAATTCTAGCAGCAGAGTAACATAAACGGCAGATCAAAAAATATCTTGGCCCATGAATAACAATAATAGCTAAGATACCAAATTACAGCACGAAAGACTTAGCCCATAAAAAGCATCATAATTATAAACATAGAATATTGAACCACAGAGACCTTTATAGCCAGCTATAATGACAATAGCAAATATGTGCATGCAAATCCGTTAGTTGTAGCAATAGTGAAACTTTAGTTGCATGCGGTTAATACCTTCATCCGATGTTACTTCCAAGCATAATACACTTGCCAAAGCAGATGATTTTCAAAGCATAATGTGATGGCATAGACAATGGTTAAGCACATGCAAAAGTCAGCTTGGTATGGCAATAATCACTCACAGCTTCCAATATTAATTCAATGCAGCCGTCAACCGTTAACCTGGGAGGTTTGTGACCCGCTTTAACTGTACAGCTGGACGAAGCAGCGCTATACGAAAAAAACGGAGACGGAGGGGCAGCTCAATACCGCAAAGGATACACTAGCCTGGTCTGGTGAGCGAGTGGCGTTAAGCCTGTGTTTGTGAGCTGTAGGCTATTTGCCTTGTGAACCCGGTCTCTTATGGTGTCTACCTAAAAAAGGACGCTTTGCAGATTTGCTCTATTTTCAACTGTGCTTGCTTTTGCTACCTACCATCAAATGCATGTGCTTTATACTTAATCCCGCTACATAACTATGCCTTAAGAATATCTACTTTGGCTGCATTGAATTAATATTGGAAGCTGTGAGTGATTATTGCCATACCAAGCTGACTTTTGCATGTGCTTAACCATTGTCTATGCCATCACATTATGCTTTGAAAATCATCTTCTTTGGCAAGTGTATTATGCTTGGAAGTAACATCGGATGAATGTATTAACTGTATGCAACTAAAGTTTCACTATTGCTACAACTAACGGATTTGCATGCACATATTTGCTATTATCATTATAGCTGACTACAAAGGTCTCTGTGCTTCAATATTCTATGTTTATAATTATGATGCTTTTTATGGGCTAAGTCTTTTGTGCTGTAATTTGGTATCTTAGCTATTATTGTTATTCATGGGCCAAGATATTTTCTGATCTTCCGTTTATGTTACTCTGCTGCTAGAATTGTGTATCTATATTTTTGTTTATATCTTGTAGAGATTTCCACTCATGGTTATATAGTTAGTTAGCAGTACATATACCGGTATATTTAGGTTCATAATTTTTGTTATCACATATCCCCGGGGTTTTTAGGATTACTTGTAATTTTGCTGTATGCTATATACATGTGATATAAATTGTATTCAATCATAGAGAAGGTTATGAATTAATAAATTGCTTCCTCTGACCTGAATCGGCAGTTGTTTGTGATCATTTACAGACTTACCTCAATTTTATAATTTGGTTTGTATATTAGTGGTGCTGGATTAAAGGGACAGTATACACTCATTTTCATATAACTGCATGTAATAGACACTACTATAAAGAATAAGATGCACAGATACTGATATAAAAATCCAGTATAAAACTGTTTAAAAACTTACTTAGAAGCTGTCAGTTTGGCTCTGTTGAAAATGCAGCTGGAAAGCCCACTGCAAGTGGCAAATAAGACACTCCCCCCTCCCCCTTCTTTTGCATATGAAAAGACCCTTTACACAAACAGGAGCAAGCTGGAGAAGGTAGCTGACAGTATTCACAAAAAACTTTGGGGCTTGGTTAGGAGCCTGAAAATCAGAGCAATGTTATTTAAAAATAAGCAAAACTATACATTTATTTTAAAAAAAAAACTTTATGGGCTATATAAATAGATCATCTACAAAACATTTATGCAAAGAAAAAATGAGTGTATAATGTCCCTTTAACTCATCTTTTTATTTTTCTTAAATTAGACATATTTACCTTTATGAGTTCCGTGCACTGGTTCACCTGCAAATATTTTGTAAGTCAGGTGTTCCATTACTTATTTGCCTATATATCCTTTGGAGCGGGTTCTATTTGTTCACACATTAGTGAGGCAGAGCGACAACTCAATGATACCAACAACTATGCAAGGCTTACAGGGGATCCCACTGTTCCCTTTCAAAAGGAACTGAGATCACTTTTGGACGATGGTCTGGAGGATGGGCACCTGAACTTAAACACACATGATTTTCTTTTTGTAAAGAATCCGGTTGTGCCCATCTTCCACCATCTTCCAAAGGTGCACAAGAGCTTGACGGATGTTCAGGGACGGCCTATTGTGAGCGGCATAGGGTCACTCCTTGAACATCTGTCACAATGGCTTGATGCAATCCTCTATCCATTTGTGGTCCGCTTACAGAGCCACATAAGAGATACGAAAGATTTATTGAATCTCATGGAAGACTTCAATTGGGAAAGCCAATTCAAGTGGCTGACAATTGATGTCACGGCTCTGTACTCTTCTATTCCACATGGAGAAGGTGTAAAAGCCATAACCTTCTTTCTAGAGGAATTTTCCCATTTTGACGAAACATTTATCAGGTATATTCTGAGAGTCACCTTATTTCTTCTCAATCATAATTATTTCAGGTTCAATGAGGACTTTTTTCTCCAGAGGTGTGGGACAGCAATGGGGGCCAAATTTGCGCCCTCATACGCTAATCTTTTTATGGGTTGGTGGGAGCTGTCCCACATCTATGGAGAAGAAAATAATCATAAGCAATGTATCGCCTTTTATAGGCGATACATAGATGATCTCTTGCTTGTCTGGCAGGGTACAGATGAAGAAATGTCTGACTTCATGTTCAAATTGAATAATAATAGCACAGGTCTCAGATTTACTCATGAGACAAACATTAGTCAGATAAATTTTCTAGACCTTACATTAACAGCTGCTGAAAATGGCAGAGTTAGAACAAGTACCTATCGGAAACCAATTACAAAAAACACTTTGCTTCATGCAAAGAGTTGCCATCCAAAGCAAGTTCCGCTGGCAGTGGCCAAAGGTGAACTCATCAGAATAAAAAGAAACTGTACGGATGAGAGCACTTATCAGGCACAAAGCAGAAATCTGGAGAAGAGACTCCTGCAAAGGGGCTATCCCAAATATACTGTCAAGCAAGCAAAGTCACAGGTAGACAGACTGGATAGGAAGGCACTTTTGCAAGGATCGCTAAGATCCCCTAATCCATCCACTCAGGAAGAAAAAGTTACATTTGTAACAGATTACAGCACAGAGTATAAGAACATCTGTGGTATAATTAACAAACACTTCCATCTACTTAAAGCTGATGACAGACTTGTAGACAGTGTGGACAGGGGTCTTAGATGCTCTTATCGAAAAAGCAAAACTATAGGAAATTATGTGGCACCATCTGAATTGCCCAGGATAACAGGCACAGACGAAAGTTCTTGGCTAAGGCACAGGGGGATGTACAGATGTGGTAGGGCCAGATGCAAACCGTGTGAGAAAGCAATTATCTCGAATGAATTTCGTTCAGAAGTCACAGGTGAAGTGTTCAAAATAACCTCCTGCCTAAACTGTACATCCTCCTATGTCATATATGTTTTATCCTGTGTAGAATGCAAGTTGCAATATGTAGGACTCACCTCAACTGAGGTGAATGTCCGAATACGCAATCACCTGTCTACCATCAAATTGGGAGAGGCAACCACCCCATTGGTCAGACATTTCAAAGATACACATAATAAAAACAGTGCCACTCTGAGATGGCAAGCCATTGAAAGAATCAAAACCCCTTTAAGAGGTGGGGACAGAAATCTAATTTTGGGAAAAAAAGAGATGTATTGGATCTTTAAACTCCAAACAAGAGTGCCAAGGGGGTTGAACTCCGAATATGATCTAATAAACTATTGGCAATAGTAACAAATTAATAAACAGTACTGTAGGGTTTCACTCTGATTCACACTTCACCATAAAGCAAATACTAAGTAACTTAGACTTTTAAATTCCCTAAAATTTTACATCAAATTCTTGGGAAGTCTTTGATTGTTAGATTAAAAGTTCAGATAGATCTGCGTTACACATACACTTTCATGTACCTCAGCAGTAACAAAATAAATCATTAGATAAGGATATGAAGGGTCTCTACTATGCATTTGCATAAAGACATTAATCAGTAAGTTTAATGTATAATAAGTCACCAGTCCAGTGAAACTTATTAGAGGTCCTCTAAGCAGGAAGACT